>NC_057713.1:58512434-58573326 GCF_004010195.1 Chiloscyllium plagiosum | reverse complement strand
CCATGATCAAGTTGAATGGTGAAACAGCCTCATGGGGACAAATAGCCCAATCCTGCCTTAAGTCCTGTGCTCCAATTGTGAGGGGTAGTTTCAGCAGAGAGTTGCTCAGTGCTAGGATTAAAACTAAAGGTTTTGTTATCAATGGATATGGGGTTGGAGGACATGAAGGGGCCCAGAAGGTCAGAGCTGAAAAAGCAAATGGCATGAGGTGGGTAGGAGTAGATGGGGTGGTGGGGAAGATTTTTAAATTATAATCAAAGACTGACAACCTGATTGGAAGGACTGGAAGCTGACTCCTTCAGTGAGAGAGCCTTTCTGAGTCTCTGTCTATGTTCCACCGCCAAACCACAACAACCCGCCGGTCGGAGGGGGAGCGTCTTATCTTCCGACTGGGAGCCCTCCAACCACAGGGGATGAACTTGGACTTCACCAGTTTCTCCCTCCCCCCACCTTGTCTCAGCCGAGTCCCTCCCGCCCGGCACCGCCTTCCTGGCCTGCAGTCTTCTTCTTGACCTCTCTGCCTCCATCCTACTCCGACCTATCACCCTCACCTTGACCTCTTTCCACCTATCACATTTCCAACGCCCCTCCTCCAAGTCCCTCCTCCCTACCTTTTATCTTCTCCTGCTGAACACTCTCTGCTCATTCCTGAAGAAGGGCCTGTGCCCGAAACGTCGAATCTCCTGTTCCCTGGATGCTGCCTGACCTGCTGTGCTGTTCCAGCAATAAAGTTTCAAGCATGGTCAATCAACCTAGCCAGCACGTTAGACTGTGGGAGGAAACTCACATAGATACAGGGAGAATGTGCAAACTCCACACAGGGTGGAACCAAACCCGATCCCTAGCACAGTGAGACAGCAGTATTAGCCACTGAGCCACTATGCTGTTCCTGATTTGCTTCCAGGTACAAAACAGTACCTCTATATCCTCTCCAAACCTTACAATATTCTGAGATTTCTGCACTCTTTCAATTTTGTCCTTTTACATGTGTCTAATTTTCTTCACCTCACCATTGCCTTTAGCTGCTTCAGTACTGCTCTAAGATTCCTTCCATTTAAACCTACGTTTGACCAAGTCTATGTGACAGTTAGCCTAAAATTTTAATTTTGCTTACTGTGACACCTGGTTTGATGGTCGCTTCTGTGAGTACTTTTCAGATTTTTCATTATATTAAATGCACTGTATAACTAGATGCTGTGTTGTAATGGAGAAAAATACAATTATAATAATCATTGGTAAACTGTTTATGAAATCATTGGGTTGAATTTTCTGTGTTGGAGATGAGAGGGGCAAACAAGGAGGGATTCACACTAGAACATTACGCATTCCACCATCTAGGGCAGTTTCTTCAGATAGGTGGAGACCCAGACTGACAAACTATTAGAGACAGTCATCCAATTATGCTGATTTCACACTGAATTAGGTCTGATTTTGCATGCTCAATGGTATTTTCCTTGTTGGAGCAGCAACCCAACACATGAAAGCTGCCATCTAACATAGCCTTCCTGGATGCAGATCAATGAAATAGGAGCCTCCATATCCCAAAGAGGAACTACTATTACAACAGGCTCAAATGTTGTACTTCAAGAGTGTGGTGTTGGAAAAGCATAGCTGGTCAGGCAGCATCCGAGGAGCAGGAGAATCGACGTTTCGGGTGAGCTTATACCTGAAACGTCGATTCTCCTGCTCCTCGGATGCTGCCTGACCAGCTGTGCTTTTCAAGCACCACGCTCTTCAACTCTGATCTCCTGCATCTACAGTCCTCACTTTTTCCCTCTCAACTGATGTACTCAAGTACCTATCAACTTCACCTTTGATGACTTTTACTTTGAATAAATGCCTCTGAACCATGTCATGTTGAGGCACATTTGTGGTGTCCAACATGAATCAGCAGTGCCAACTTATCCTGGTGAAGCGCATGAGTCTCCAGAGTGATCAGTCCCTTAAAAATTGAAACCATGGCATCAAGAACTTCTGAACCCACTCTAAGTGGGCAGTGCAGAGATGGTGGAGACTGCCTCAGAAAATTGTACCATTGAGCACATTGCCTGTATGTGTGACTTCGAATCTCCATTTGGACCTAATGTTGGAAATAATCCAAAACTAATGGGAAAATCCAACCTGACATTATACTTAGTACTTTGTTTTATGTTTACAGTGACATATTTCATGGTAGTGCTATTTTTATGAATTGAATTGAATTTCTTTGTGATTATGTTCATTGGACAGTACATTTCATGCCAAGTTGAGGTCGGTAGTTGTGCATGTCTCATTACTGGAAAGATAATAATGTAATCAGTAACATGGTATAAGAAACATTTGCTCCTACTAATTTTAAAACAATCAACGTGAGCATCTCTGATATAATGCAAATGTTTTGAGAAGTGTTGTATCTAGTAGTTTGATTAAGTGGGCTGTTAAATTATGAAATAATATAAATTGTGATGTTGAGCAATAAGTAACAAAAGGAAAATTACTTTCAAACTCCACGAGCAGTTGTTATAATTGCAAAACAATAGACAGTTGACTGGCCTGTGGTGCCACTGGAATGTCCCCTCACATCGCCCATCTGTTCAGTTTCTGATTTAATCAGCAAGAGATCTCTGCAAACCTCGAGTTGGGCATGCACAAACTTTGAATCTCTCAAGCAGTCTCTCTTGAATTGCAATGTTACAATATAGCACAAATTAAATGAATTTGCTTTCAAATCAATTTATATAATTTACACGTGATCCTCATGTGAGCAAAATGTAACAATGCTTTCACTACATATTCAGATCGTTATTGCCAAACAATGCATTTAGTACTGAAAACCTATAATTCTGCAAGATTTGGTTATGAAGTCTGAAGAGGAACACCCTTGAGAGAAATAGTACAGAGTAATCTAATCTACTGTATCCTTACACATACTGTGAATAGCAATCATTCAAAAATTCCCCTCTCTGAGAAATAGGATTACCAATCTGTTCAGTTTCTAATTTAGTTGGCAGAAGACCTTTAATGCTTGGAATCTAGTCATAAAGAAATTTTGAGAAAATATCCTATAGGTTTAACTTCAACAAGGTTTGCTTGAACTGTGTGTAGGGATTAACACCTTCTTGATCCTGGATTCTAATGTTAGCAGTCAACATAATTAAAATCCAGTTCTATTTGTGGCATTTCATAAGGTTGAACACTTAGTAATGACTTAAATATATGCTTTTGTATAGAAAATAAATGGTGACTTTGAGGTTTGATGCTCAATTTACAGTTCTGTTCTGATTCAAGTTATTGTCTGATTACCAATGTTTGTTTTGTTATGTATTTTTCTTTGTGCCCTAAATGTTATTATTGGTGAGTTGTAATTCTTCATTTACTTTTGATATTTATTCACTCAAGTGGCTTACTACACTCTATAGGTATAAATAATTGTAAATCTGATGGATCTGATTCAATTTCCATCATTGTTAAATTATTAAATCAATAAATTAATAAATAGTAGAAATCAAATTATTAAATCAATAAATAGTAGAAATACTCAGTATGTCCAGCAGCAACTGTGAATAGTAACAGAAAAGTTACTAACCTTCCATCAGTTGTGATATGAAGAGATATTCACATACTCTCACATAGGTACTGAAGTGGAGTAAATGACCCAAACCCACTTTTACATCATTTACTACTGACCACACAGTGGTGTAGTCAGATTTGTGCAGGATCATTCTCATCCTCTTAACAAGAGGAATAAACAACAGATAAAACCCAAGCAAAAGGAAAGGGATGATAATAACTTGCATTGTTCTGTCAAGTGATAACATTTTCTGGAATAATTCAGTAGAATTTACTCAATTGTTACTCTGAGTTGCATGATTAATTGAAAAGCTCCCTATTTTCTTTTTGTTCCCTGTGATATTGACTCACGCTAGAATACAGTTCCAAGGGAAGAGCTGGGTGCTTTGCTTAAATGACCACCATTCACACACAAGCCTCTGAAGTGGGTGTCATTAAGTTGTTTTACTATGAGAACCTTTGAAATTTGTTCTGATCTCACCTTTGTCCAGGGTCCCATATTCACGCTCACGTTTCCATTCAGATCAATGACTAAGAATAAAAATGTATCCTAGTAGCATCTTCCTCAACCACCATTGTTATGTAGCATAACATACTCACCAATTTTGGGGATAGCACTGTCCCGATAACTGGAATAGGATTAACGATCCAATAAGTCATTTTTAGTGATGACAGTTCAAGAATAGGTATTGACCAGGACACCAGAAAGCCTTCTCGGCTTGTGTTCAAAGAATACATGCTACATTCACCTGAGACGGCCATGAAGTCTCATTCAAAATACAGTACCTCTGCTATTGAAGCACTCCTCAGTATTATACTGAAATCTAGATTGTCAGTGCCCAATTCTCTGGGGGTGCTTGAACCCTGGCGTACTAGCAAATAGCTAACAGTCAGCCAAGGCTGGCATGAGACAAACGGGAATGATGAACAGATTTTCACTCCCTATACTATGATTCTGAACCTATTCATTGTACTATCAGTCATTTTGAATTAAATTAACTAAGTGTTGCTGGAAAAAAAAAAGACTGAGCTTTATGTCTTGCAGTCTTCAGAGCAAAATTACATGAAATTTAGAAGGGAACATCAATTTATACTGCATGAGGAAAAGGTGTTGATTGGTCTCTGATTGATAGAGGTGTTGATTGGCTGCCAAATAAACTTTGATTGATTAAGTTGTTGTCATGGAGATGATACTGAGGAATGGTTATCTTCAGTGCTTTTGTTTAAATTGAAATCAAGGCAGGTAATTCTGATTAGTCAAGGCATGCTGTGCAGAAAGCCCCAGGAAACAGTTGTCTCTTAAATATTTGTTTATTTGAAAAGGAGACAATGCTGACTCAGCGCAGGATATTTGAATCCCTTGTTTTTTGTACTGTGTACTAAATTAAAGTATAAAGGCAGCTAAGGGCAATAACAGTTTATCTTTCAAAAAGGAGATAGATATTGTTCTTAGGGCTAAAGAGATCAAAGGGTATGAGGCAAAAGAGGGAATGGGGTACTGAGTTGGATGATCAGCCATTATTGTACTGAATGGTGGAGCAGGCTTCGAGGGCCAAACGGCCTACACCTAGTCATGTTTTCTATATTTCTGCATACTGTATTAACAGGTTAGTGGACAGGTTATATTCCTGTTCCTTGCTTTGCCAGTTGTGTGAAGCATCCTTTTAATGTTAATCACTGATCACTGACACCTCTTAAGTTTGTACCTGATGCCTCTTTCAGGCTAATAAACAGTGAAGAAAATACCATTTCAGAAGCACTAAATGTTTTGGTATGGATGTTGATGTGAAAATAGTTTTTCTTGATTAAATGTATAAAGCATTGTCAAGCATACTGCTGTAGTGTGTATTGTACCATTTTGCCTTTTAATAGCCAAAAATGCAGAAACTTCACCAAAGCAGCATTTTTTTATTTGAAATTCTCAACATAAAAAACAAAGTTGGACTACTGAACCAAATCACACTGCAGTAATAATCAGGCTCACAGTACATTATTCCCCAGGCTCACATCATAGCTCCTGCTCCTAGTTCCAGGCTACCTTCCCTGCCTTACAGCCTCAACATGAGCACCAGCCTAGTTGTCTTTCAGTCTAGTAGCTTTTAGAATTGGAATTCTCTTTTACTTCCTTCAATAATAATTAAAATATAATTTAAATGAAAATGAATCAGTAATAAAATTAGTTACTTTTTCATCATTTTTTTTTCTCTTTTTAATTTTCCTCTCATTTTCATTCAACTTGGAAAACTCTACCCAGCAACGTTCAGAAACAGTTTTTACGCGCTATGTTGAAAGCTCTTAATCATGAGAAATGTTGAATCTTATAGCCTCACTATGTGTTTAAATGTTTATATCCATAATGAACCTAGTGTCTCCAAACTCCAATGTGCAATACTTAATACTTTTAACAGAAGCATAGATACAGTAGTAACATTGTATGACAGCACCATTATTTCAGCTGGCCCCTCTATGGATCACCATCTTGACAGGGGTGGAAAGGCTTGGATACTTTGTTGACTCTTCACTGATATCATCAGGAACTCCTTGCTCCTGGTAGGAGCAAGGCAGTGGCAAGGACAAGAGGAAGAAGATGCCAAAGTTCATTCCAAATAGCCCTCAACAGCAAAACAGGTGAAGGAACATTGTGCCTCAGCAACTATGAAGATGAATGTGTCTGCAGCAGCAAGGTGGTCCCATTCATTGTGGCTCAAAACATCACCAAACTATGACCACCAGCCCTTCATGTTTGTGGGAATAATGAAAACACCCAAGATCTCTGTGTTAAATTAAGTAATGCACAATGTTCTCCCAAGTCTATTTGTCAAGTCCTATGGTGATAGAGAATTAACAACAGGGAAAGGGCTGTGAATCAGGGATCTCAAATCAAGGATCTGCATACCGTAAAGGTCATTGGACACCTGTCCTGATGTGTCAGAGATACCTTTTGTAGCATCATCTGTGAATGAGCTTTAAGATACTATCTGCTCATCCCAAATGCAGGAAGATCTAGAAAAGGTTCCCTAAAAATAGTCTGCCTACTTTCTTCAGACTAGGGGTACATGCTCCATCTTTCTGGTCAGAGAAAGAAAACTCTAAATTTTGGAATTTGAAATGTTAGAGTACTCTTAGATAATGTTAAATGTGGCTGTCTGGACAGAGGAATTGCAATCATATCACATGAACTGTCAAGATTCCGAAGTGACATTGCTGCTCTCCGTACTGTCCTTCCTGGCAGTTGAAGGAAAGACAAAATTATCAGTGAACCTACAGAGTTGACATTGCTTTCTTGAATAAGATCCTGGATTCCCTGCCAACAACTATATAAAGGATAGGCTAATTTCACCCACTGCTTATCCATAATTAATTTGCCGCAGTCAATTTTTCTTATGCGCTGACCCTTGACTCAGACATGAAGACATTAAGAAAATGTTTTATTCTGACATTGATAAATCCTTATTGCCAATCCAAAAGAAAAGATCTATTGTTGCAAATGTGCTCAGAGACAGAAGTAGACTAAGTCTTTGTAATCCAAATCTTTGATTGAACTATGTACAATTTATATATAATAGGGAAAGATCACTGCATGCCATCTTACAGTAATACCTTTTACATATTGCCCATCGTATGACCTGACATCACTGCTTGCTGACTGATGCTGCTTCCATGTACCACCCGACAAGTAATCGTAATGTCCCTGATAACTTGCATTTTTATTCATTAACCTGTATTCTAATATGCTTACTTTTCTATCTGTTCCCCTCACCACTGAGGGGAGGCTTGTGGTGAGGCTTCAATCATTGACTTAATTTCCTGTTTGACCTTCCTTGACGTGGACTGATTGGGCATTTATTCTTCATGTAATGTGATAAGGCATGCTCAGATTCTCCAGAACTATGAACAGTATCAGGAATTCTGACCCGAATTGTCCTGATTTGTTATGATCTTGTGATTCATCCATCTTTTAGTTAAGTTGGAGATCGAAGTAAGCTATCTGCTTAGTAATGAATAATCTTGATGGGGCCTGCTCCATAACTAAGATATATTGGAGTATATTGTCAAGAATTGGATTGAACTTTGCTGGTTATGAGTACCATATGAAGTCATTTACCCATTTGTCATGATTTCTGTTAATTTCTCTTACTGCTTGTATCTGCCCATTCCAATCTCTGCCAAATGCAGCTGCCGTACTCTACCATTTTTTTGTTTTGTTTTATCAGACTGAGACTGTCTGTTCTAATCTCAGCCTGTTTTGTTTAATTCTACACACATGGATAGAGAACTGCTTGGATAGAGAACTCTTGTCAAGCAGGAAACAAAGAATAAGCAGGTCTTTTTCTGAGTGGCAGGCAGTGAGTAGTGGTATACCATAGGGATCAGGGCTTGGACCATAGCTATTCACAATATTTATTAATGATTTAGGTGAGGGAAGTAAATGTAATATCTCCAAGTTTGCAGATGATAAAAAGCCAGGTGGGAAGGTGAGGTATGAAGAGGATGCAGAGTTACTTCAGTGTGATTTGGATACATTGAATGAGTGAATAAATGCATGGCAGATGCAGTATAATGTGGATAAATGTGAGGTAATCCGCTTTGATAGCAAAAACAGAAAGGCAGATTATTATCTGAATGACAGTAGATTGCACCTTCCCTTTTCCCAAAGAGATCTAGATCACCCTGTACATCAATAATTGAAAGTAAACATGCAGGTGAAGAAAGTAAATGGCATGACCTTCACAGCAAGAGAATTCCATTACATGAGCAGGGATATCTGCTGCAATTGTATAGGGTCATGGTGAGATATGCCTGAAGTATTGTGTGCAATTTTGTTCTCCTTTTCTGAAGAATGATATTGTTGCTATGGAAGGAGTGCAGCGAAGATTACCAAATTGGTTCCTGGGATGGCAAAACTGACATATGAAGAGAGATTGGATCAGTTAGTAGTGTATTCATTGAGTTTGAACAATGAAGGCGGGGGGGCAGAGTGGAATCTCATAGAAACCTATAAAATGCAGGAAGGATGTTCCCAATGACTGGGGAGTCCAAAACCAGGGCTCAAAGTCTAAGGGACAGGCTAAACCATTTAGGACTGAGATGAGGAGAAATTTCTTCACTCAGAGATTGTGAGCCTGTGAAATTCTCTGCCACAGAAAGCGGTAGAGTCTAGAGCATTGAATATTTTCAAGAAGGAGATAGATATAGTTCTAAGGGCTAAAGGGATCAGAGAGTATCTGGAGAAAGCAAGAAGACAGGCCTGAATTAAATGATCAGCCATGAACATACTGAATGGCGGAGCAGATCTGCAGGGCTAAATGGGCCATTGCTGGTCCTGCTGTTTCTATGTCTACGTTTCTGCCATGTATGTTTTAGTATTGGAATATTGCTGTTGCTGTTCTTTATTTAAATTTTCATTCTAGGACTGGGTACTGCTGGGTGTCATTTTAATTGTGCCATTGAAGAATTTTTTGATTTTTACAATTACCACCATATTTTAAACATGCTCAGTGACATACAAGGAGCAAATATTTTTAAGCAGAATGCTTTATTAAACAATGTACAATAAATATGTAATAGGGAGACACCTGTTTGCCCATCTTATAACAAGGCCTTCTATATTCTGCCCATTATGTGAACTGATGTCACCATTGGTATGACAGCAGCTTCTTTTAAGTTACATTTCTGGAGGACTTTAATTCCATAATTGGCAGTGACTCTGAAACCTCGAGAAGAACCATTCTGAAAAGAGACATAGGAAGAGCTAATGCATTTGGTGTCTTCCAGCTGGCAGAATGTCTTCAATGCGACCTCATTATAATTTGTCCTTCCTCATACCAGAAGGACAAATACAAACCACATGTAAGCATTCTAGATCAAAGCTTGACATATGTTACATTTTGTCATTGATAAAGCTAAAAATCTTTGTGATATCTGTATCACTCAAACCATGCAAGGCACTATATCACTCAAACCATGCAAGGACAGAGCATCAAGTCGTTCAATTTGGTAAATTCAGCTAGCAGCACCAAGACATCACAAGAACTAAAGGACCCTAGAGGAGGAAGATCAGTGTCTCAGCTATAAAACAGCTGGACTGAAAGGAGGAATTTTATAAGCATCTTGCAACCCATTTGGAAAATCTTCACACACTGAACTCAGTTTCAGAACAGTAGGATGAGCTAAACTCAGCTGCATCCACACCATTGGGTTTGAGCATTGTTATCACTGGGATCAGTTCCAAGAAAACGATCAGCAATATGTGACCTCCTAAAACAAAAATGTGATGCCTTTATTGTCTAATAGAACAGTCCAAGGTTGCAAGGGCAAGACAGCAGCATTCTAACAACTCAAGGTTGATGCCTAAAGATAAATCTGGAACATAAAAGAACAAGTGATGGGAAGAAAAGCCTAGGGTATATATAATAATATGTCAACAATCACAAAATGCAAAGCTTTCATAAGCCACCATCTATAACCAAGGTAAAATGCTCAAAATCCTCTTATTCATGGGTTGATGTTGTTCTTCTTAAGGATGACAATGTCCATGGTGGAAATAATTATTTCCAACAACTCCTTAACCATGCAACTATAGTGGCAACTGATGCTCTGATATTCTTAAGGCAATTACTAGTACCTGTGGTAAGATCTTTATGTTTTAACTTTATTCTTTCATGGTATATGGGCATTGGTAGATAGAGCAGCATGTGTTGTCCATCCCTAATTGCCCTTGAAATGATTGGGTAGGTAGGCCATTTTTGAAGGCAATAAAAGCAAAATGTTGTGGATGCTCAAAACCTGAAAGAAACACAGAGAATGCTTAACAAACTCATTGGGTCTGGCATCATCTGTGGACAGAGAAACAAAATTAATGCTTTGATTCCAGTATGAATCTTTTTTTGAAGAGGAGTCATTCTGGACCGAAACATCAGTTCTGTGCCTCTCTTAAAAGATGCTGAGTTTCTCAAGCATTCTCTGAATTTTTGAGTTAAAAATCACACAACACCAGGTTATAGTCCAACAGGTTTAATTGGAAGCACACTAGCTTTCGGAGTGACGCTCCTTCATCAGGTGATAGTGGAGGGCTTGATCGTAACACAGAATTTATAGCAAAAATTTACAGTGTGATGTAACTGAAATTATACATTGAAAACTTGATTGACTGTTAAGCCTTTCATCTGTTAGAATACAGTGATAGTTTCACTTCTTTCATGTGTAAATCACGAAACCTTTTTTTTTAAGTTGCATTCTCGGGTTAGCTGTTAACAATGGTGATAGCTAGACAATATGTTGAAGGAGTTGGCCCCCTGTGTTCTCTGTTTAGATTGATTCTAATCTAAAAATTGAGATAACAGAGTTTTACATAAATTCATGCAGTTTTTGAGCTCAGAGTTCTACATGAATGCATGCAGTTTTTGAGCAAAGTACAATGTAACTCTGCAAGTACAAATTCACCCCACAAAATATATGTGTGCATGTGGGTCTTTGTCTGTCTGTGTGTGTCTATCTGTCTGGGGTGGGGGTTGTGAGTGTGAGAAAGTGCGTGTGTGTGTGTGTAGTGAGTGCAGAGTGTCTTAAGTCTGTGAGGGGGTGCATGTGTGAGTGTGGGAGTGTGTGTGTCTATAAAGGTGTGTGTGGGTGTCTGTATGCATGTCTGTGTGTACCTGTGTCCTAGTGTATGTGAGAGAGTGTGTGTGTGTAGGAATATCTGTATGTGTGTGTAGTGCAATGGTGATCACCTGTAATGTGACATGAACCTAAGGTTCCGGTTGAGGCCCTCCCTATAGGTACCGAACTTAGCTATCAGCCTCTGCTCGGCCACTTTTCTCTGCTGCCTGTCCCGAAGTCCACCTTGCAGGATGGTCACCTGAAGGTCTGAGGCTGGATGTCCTGGACCAGTGAAGTGTTCCCCAACTGGGAGGAAACCCTCCTTTCTGTTGATTGTTGTGTGGTGCCCATTCATCCGTTGTCGTAGCCTTTGCTCGGTTTCCCCAATGTACCATGCCTCCGGGCACCCTTGCCTGCAACGTATAAGATAGACAACATTGGCTGAGTCACATGAGTACTTGCTTAACAGACAATCAATTTTTCAATGTATAATTTCAGTTACATCACACTGTAAACTTTTGCTATAAATTCTGTGTTACGATCGAGCCCTCCACTATCACCTGATGAAGGAGCGTCGCTCCGAAAGCTAGTGTGCTTCCAATTAAACCTGTTGGATTATAACCTGGTGTTGTGTGATTTTTAACTTTGTACACCCCAGTCCAACACCGGCATCTCCAAATCCTGAATTTTTGAGGACAGTTAAGAGTCAACTGCATTATAGTTGATCTGGAGTCACATATCTGCAAGACCAAGTAAGGATAGCAGTTTTCCTACCCTAAAGAACATCAGTGAACCAAATGAATCTTTATAACAACTGATGATAATTTCACGGTCACCATTGCTGATTCTAGTTTTCAATTCCAAATTTATTAATTGAATTTAAATTTTGCCACCTGCAATGGTGGGATTTGAACCCCAGTTCTCAGAGTATTAGCTTCATAGTGTGGCTTAATAGTCCAGAGATGTTATCAACATTACATAATCTCCTTATAGCTGGGTCACCATCAATGAGACATCTGCAACAAGCAATAAAATGGATAAAAACCAACAAAGCCTATAGCCCTGATGGTATTCCAGCTGAGGTCATTGTGGCATCTGTGCTTTTGCTCATATCAAGATTCAATGTACTCACCCTGCATATTTAGTACAAAATTTGTATAGAAGGAAAAGGTTACATTTTATCAAGACTTTTCATCTTCCAGTGATCAAGAAAATTTGTAGGAATACCAATTCAAATGGAAAGTAACATTTTTATTATATTTGAAGAGAATGTTAATTGGTTAACAAGTGGACTCTTACTAGTGGAGGCAATGCTACAGAGAATGCAATAGTTAGTTGATGACTTGCAGTACTGATTGGTCACAGCATTGCCCTGAAAAATGAACTGGAAAATATCACCAATTTTGCTGAGTTGAAATAGGCACAGTGACTGTGCATGAACTTTCAGTTTGTAAAGGCCCCCTATCAATAATGTACGTAGCTTCCAGTTCTCATAAGTACACTACACTGTGAGCCCAACAGATGATCCTGAATTGGTTGTCAGCAAAATTCTTTGCATGCTCACATCTAACACATGTTGGCCAATCTTAGAATCACATGTATTGTTGGACACTGAGAGGTTTGCAAGCGCTAAATTGTTGAGTTAGTTCATTCCTTGCTTGTTGTGAAAAGCCAAATATATATGCTATTTGATTTGATCTGTTCATAATTGGGACACAATATACTCAACATCACACCAACACTGAAATTCATTTACCAAATTATTCATTCATGTGATAAGTAGAACATCTTTTTGGCTTGATATTACCATTCCTATTAGGGGTAAACCAACAGTTGTCAGTGTGTGGTAGCAGTGTGTAACAGCTAGCTTCATCTATTGTTCAAACTTTTGAGATACTTTACTTTGAGATAGACTGGGGACTTTTCAGAGGCAAAAGTGATGGACCTTAGGTCATGTATTCATGGGTTTGTGTGATATACAACAAGGAATGATCTGACCAGGATGACTTCAATGTCTCCTATTTCAGCATCAAGTTTGTACAGTGAACAAATAGCTTGGGCCCCATTTATGAGGTTGCTGATAAGAACACATTGAACTGTAGGAATCCCAATGCATCTATTGACCAATTAAGGTAAACTCACAGTGGACAGTGGTAGAGAACCCCGCTGGCCAATATTTCAACCAGGACATCCCGAAAAGGGAGTTTATTTGACTGTTAAATTCAGAGGTGAATGTGAGTCTAAGGAGAAACATGTATATCCCACTTGTCAGTATTGCCGGAAGACCTAGAATCTGTATCAGTGACACATAAAAACACTAGAGAAATTCTACCAGCACTGATTCTGCTACATTCTCTGGATTCAATGTTAACAAATGCTAGTGTCTTTCTTGAAGCCAGCTTAACAAATATTTCAGCAAAACTGCTGTAAAGCTAACTGCAATGGACTGGATACCGTGTCTGGTTGGCTGAAAAGTGGTTCCCTGCTAGGTCCTGCTTTCTCAACACTCAAGTGACTGCTGTTCCAGGAGACAACACAAGGAACTCTACAAAGACACTCAGAAGCGCTCTTTGACATTATTACTGGAAGTACCTTCCTAGCAATCCTTCAAAGTGGAAAAACATTGAGTCTATCAAGATGCATCATGTTTGGAGTCTTAACACATCAGTGATGAAGCAGAGCAGTAAAAGAGAAGGCAAGAAAAGGAAGCAAATTCTGTTCTTCTGGTACAACTGCCACATATGGCATCCTGGCCCATGTGCCCTTTTGAAGATTCAGAGCAGAATCTTGCAACCCTGAATAGATATTGTCCTCAAATCATGGGACTGCCAACAATTATGGTTGGCAACAGTGAGGAAGAAACTGAGCAGAAGATAGATAAATTAGGAGAAGGGATACATTTCTGCAAATATTTGGACCAACTATGCAAAGTGTATAATCAGAATTTGACTCTGTGGTAAATGTAAGGTATGATACAGAGAACCTATCAATACTGAGAGATCAGTTTCCTTCTTTCCCTAATCACTACTGCAATTTCTGCTTGGCCAAACTTCATTAATGCTTGAGAGCACCATGCCTTATTGGACCCAAGCTGCATGTTGGAGTTGTCATGTTTTATTGAACCATCAATAATTTACGACTAAGGTGTCATCCCACAAAATTTAAGGCTGAATAGGATTACTTTCAATTCTCTCCTAGCACCTAACTTAGTGGGGAAGAATGAGCAGAAATAGACAGCTGTCAGGAATGACTTGTAAGCCTAGTCAATGATACTTTTCTTCAGCCAGAAGAGCTAATATAAAATAAACGATTTGAAGCAGATTATATAGCAATCTGAAGTAACAAAAAGAACTTGCATCTATAAAGCATCATGTGTATTCAGGGTTTTCCAACCAACTGATTGTTTTGAAATTCAGAAAAATGGAAATAAAGCCAAATGTAGTAATCACCCAACATGAAAAATCTCTCAAACAGCAAATGAACAATTTTACATTCAGTGGTATTAGTTGAAGTCGAAATACTGATCAATACAGAAGTTTCCCCACATACTGTGGCATTCTTCAAAGTACATGAGCAGGCACATGGGTCTCGTGCAAAATCCTACCAGAAATAATAACAACTTTCATTTATGCACTACTTTAAACTTAGAAAAGTGTCCCAAACACTTCACTGGAATGTATCAAACAAAATGTGACAAGCAACAGGAAGACATAATAAGGCAGTTGAGTAAAAGTTTGGTCAAAGAGAATAAGATTTAGTGTTCTAAAAAGGAGAGGTGCACAACTTCAAGAAAATTTCAGAGATTTACACTGAAGCAACTGAAGGCATTATCACTAGTGGTGGTGAACAGTTAAAATAGCTGGTGTGGAAGAAGCCTGAATTGAAACAGTGAAGAAATCTTGGAGAGCTATGGCACTGATGGATGACTTAGGATGAATTGAATCCCAGGCTGTCATGGGAGGTGAGGCAGGAAATTGGAGGGACTCTGACACAAATTTTTAATTCCTTTCTGGCCAAAGGGGAAGTGCCATAGGTCTGGAGAATGGCTATTATGGTTCCACATTTTAAGAAGGGAGGTAGAGATGAACCAGGAAATTATACGCCAGTGAGTCTCATGTCAGTGGTAAGGAAATGATTGGAGAAAATTCTGAAGGAGCAAATTAACACCCACTTGGAAATAAATGGTTTAATTAGGGATAGTCAGCATGGCTTTGTCAGAGGGAGGTCATGCCAAACAAACTTATTAGAATCTTTTTGAAAATGTGGTCAATTGTGTGGATGAGGGATATCCAGTGGTGTAGTTTATATGGATTTAGCAAAGCTTTTGACAAGGTTCCACATGATAGACTGATTGAGAAGGCACATGGAATTGAGGGAAACGTGGTGAGGTGGATCAGAAACTGGCTTAATAAAGGAACACAAAGGGTAGTGGTAGAATGATATTTGAATGACTGGAGGCTGGTGTCCAGTGGTGTACCACAAGGATCAGTACTGGAGCCCTTATTGCTTGTTACATACATAAATGATATAAATGAAAATGGTGGGGCAGCATTTTTAAGTAAATTTGCAGGTAACATCAAGATTGATAGTGTGGCTAATAACGAACAAGATGGTTATAAGTTACAGGAATATGTAGATGGGTTGGTCGATTGGACAGACCAGTGGCAGATAATATTTAACCCTAAAAAGTGTGAGGTGATGCACTTTGGAAGAAGAAACAAGATGAGGGAGTATTTAATGAATGGCAGGATACTGGGTAGCTTAAAGGAATAGAGGGATTTTTGGGTAATTATTCACAGATCCCTGAAATCGGCAGAGCACGTGAATAGGATTGTTAAGAAGGCATTGGGGGCACTTATTTTCATCAGTCATAGCAAATAATATAAGAGCAAGGAGGTAATGTTGGAGTGGTACAGAGCATTGGTCAGGCCACAACTGGAATACTATGTGCAGTCTGGTCACCCCACTACAGGAAGGATGTACTAACACTAGAGACATTTACAGAGGAGGTTCACTAAGATGTTGCCTGGGATGGAGATATTGAGCTATAAGGAGAGACTAGATAGGCTTAGGTTATTTTCTTCAGAGCAGAGAAAACTGACAGGGGACATGATTGAAGTGCACAAGATTATGAGGGGTATGGATGTGGTGAATAGAGAGTAGCTGTTCCCCTTAGTTGAAAAGCCAGTCATGAGAGGGCATAATTTTAGGGTAAGGGGCAGGAGACTTGTGGATAAATTTGTTCACTCAGCAGATAATGGGAATCTGAAATGCACTGCCTGGGGAGGTAGTCGAGGCTGGAAACCTTACAATCTTTTTAAAAAATGCTTCAAATATCATAATATAAGAAGGATATAGGACAAGTGCAGGAAATTGGGATTAGCACACTTTTAGTGGTAGTTATGTTGGTGCAAACTTGATGAATCAAAGGACCTTTTCTGTGCTGGATGAATCTAAAAAAAATGACACTTAGCTTTGATGTTTTGCTCACATAGCAGCGTTGTAGTCTTAGGAGGATGTTTCCTGTTTTGCTTCCAGAATCTGTTTGTAACAGGCTCAGTGACCACTAACTATAGAAGTTGTGTAGAGGCAGAAGCAGAACCAGCTATTGTGAATGAACCTTTTTTTCTCCCCTTTATTATGTCATGGGATGCAATATTTGTTCCCCATCCTCAATTGCTCTTGAACTGAGTGACTGGATGTGTGCCTGGCATCACATTTAGGCTAGACCAGGTAAAGATGGCGAATCTCCTTCCCTAAACGGCACTAGTGAACTAGATAGGTTTTTACAACAATCAGTGTTAGTTGTCCTGATCACTATCATTGAGACCGGGACTTTATGTTCCTGATTTTGTGAACTGAATTCCAATCTCAGCAGCTACCATGATGGGACTTGGACCCATGTCCCCAGGCCATTGCCTACTTACATCTGTTACGACATGGACTAAACCCTCCTGCTTAATTCAAAACCAGCTACAGAGAAGATTTATCCCATGCAGTAATCTGTAAAAATTCGAGTGGCCAAGAACTACTTAAAGTAAAAATTAACAACTTTATTTCTTAAAGTAAAACTTAGAATAATTAACTAACAACTATTTGCAATTCCTTCCTCTAACCTATCTTTTCCCTTCCCTTCTAGAATACTAGTCTGATAAAACACCTAATTTACAGAAAAATTAAAATTTTAAAACTAGCCAGCTGTTGAATCTTCTCTTTATCTTCGTCAGTAGATTTGCTCCCTAGGTCAGTGTTGAGGTTTTCTCTGTGCAAACACCTCTAGACAAGCGCCTCTCAGAGAGTTCTGACTAGCAGTTTACACCTGTTGGTCTGGTGGCAGTTCTCCCCACCTCTCACTTATACAGATTTTTTTTTACAGATTACATTACAGTGTGGAAACAGGCCCTTTGGCCCAACAAGTCCACACCGACCCACACCCATATCCCTACATTTACCCCTTACCTAACACTACGGGCAATTTAGCATGGCCAATTCACCTGACCTGCACATCTTTGGACTGCGGGAGGAAACCGGAGCACCCGGAGGAAACCCACGCAGACACGGGGAGAACGTGCAAACTCCACACAGTCAGTCGCCTGAGGCGGGAATTGAACCTGGGTCTCTGGCGCTGTAAGGCAGCAGTGCTAACCACTGTGCCACCTTGCCGCCCATATCTCTCCACCCTTCAAGCTCTCTGCTTGTATTCCTGATAAAGGGCTTTTGCTCGAAACGTCGATTTTACTGCTCCTCAGATGCTGCCTGAACTGCTGTGTTTTTCCAGCACCACTCTAATCTAGACTCTGGTTTCCAGCATCTGCAGTCATTGTTTTTACCTGGTAGTTCTCCTCCCAGTTGTTCAATTTTCCCCAGTCTTATACCCTCCCCAAAGCATCAGATTGTGTCATTGGCTTTTAAGATTGTCAATATACTCAGTTCAAACTTGATTGGAAGTTGGTATTTTCTGGGGTATAATTCAAACTGATTGACCAATTCAAATCTGTTTTTGTCGTTTCCAGGCAACTAGCTACCCCAGTAGCTGGAGCACATGTTACATTGTGTCTTATTGAGAATATTTGGTGCTGTCACTGCTCGCTTTTCCTCTCTTAAAGGTATAGTACACTCACATCTTCATAACACATCATACCCTGAAGAAGAAGTATCCTGAATAATTTCTTCCAAGGAGAGACACCTCAAGACCAAGCACGAAGATGGCAATACGTTGGCACCAATAGATGATCATGGTATTCTGGATTAACACAGATTAATATTTTGCCTTAGGGAATGCTGTTGCACATGACAATTGACAAAGGTCTTTAGCCATTCATCCATCCTATTATGGCACCAATATATAAGGATGGATGTGCCCACTCAAATCACCCTTGACCAGGTCCCTCACAGCTCCACATTAGCAATGCAGCCCTTCAGGAAGGGCTCGTGCCCGAAACGTCGATTCTCCTGCTCCTTGGATGCTGCCTGACCTGCTGCGCTTTTCCAGCAACACATTTTCAGCTCTGATCTCCAGCATCTGCAGTCCTCACTTTCTCCTAGCAGCAAGATCTAGGGCACTATGATTTGTATGGATTTATTTCATGCCCCCTGCACATTTCATCATGGTGTTGACGAATGAAATAGAGAAAATAGTGATTTAAGCATACAATGTATTTGGGAGCCACAACCCTATTCATTTTAAATTTGGAAGGAAAGGGAAGTTCATTGGTGTTATTATTATAACTATGATATCCAGATTATGGTCAAGGAGGTGCAAAAGGAGAAAGAGTTTTTGCATCCATTTGACCAGTGAAACTGTTCAGAATCCAGAGTGTCCCACCCACCCACTTCAACAAATACCATACCACCTGCAGCAGAGTCTGTGGTTTCAGGTTTGGATAATTCAGCCACCACAAAACCTCCACACCGTCTCCTTGGAGTGGAAGCAAGTCATCCCTAACTCTGAGAGACTGCTAAAGAAGAAGCAAGCCTTCTGCAACCACAAAGAGGGCATGGACAGAAATACCAATGACAGTTAGTGTTGCAGTTCAACATTAAACAGTCACAGATACAATGTAGGAAAAGGGTCCATGACCTTCTGCATTCAGCTACTTGACTTGTTGGCACAAACATTGCGAGGTCCAAGTTCATATCGCAAACAGCAGCTAAGGAGGAAGACCTGGCAAGTATCTCTGCAATAGCATTGAAGCTTGTTTATCCAAGCTGTTACTGCAGGTATGCACAGCAGTGATGTCAATGCACAATACTGCGATGCACAAACGCATTTGAGAAATTTCTCCCTGGCTACACTCAGGCTAACATTATTTCATGTTGTATTTAGAGTTTAACTGTCCCCAGAACACCTGAATTGGGAATGAATCTGGGAGACTATTTGAATGCCAAGCAGACAACCAAAGAAGTAGCCAGGGTGCTTTTCTAGCTGGTTGTCAGTAATGGAGATTCACCCATATCAAGTCGTAAAGGCCCTTTGGAGGATGTTTGTAGTGGTAGAGGTGATGCTGTCGCTTCACTGAGCATGAGTGGATGTTGGAAAGAGAGTAAGTGCAATGGCAAGGGGTAGTGCATCATAAGAAGCAGCATAAACTTGATTAAAGGCAATGGCATGTGTCAGTGTTTGCTTTCACATTGAGGAGAGCTATACCCAAATAACTTCTGTGGAAAGGAAAACAGAGTTAACATTTCAAGTCAATAAGATCCTTTTGCTGAACTGCATTTAGAGTTCTGAAGATGAATCATATTGGACTTAAAACGTTAACTGTGTTTATTCTTCCAGAGATGCTGCCAGACCAACTGTTTCGCCAGCATTTTCTGCTTTAATTTCAATTTTCCAGCATCCACAGTATTTTGCTTTCTCCTGAATAAATCCTTTAGTATTTCCCAGTGCTGGTCACTCACCCATACCCACCTCACCTTCATATTAACACAAGTCCATCACGTGAAACTCATTTTGGGTTTCGTCAGGTCCATTTGGTTCCTGACCTCATAACAACCTTGGTTCAAACAAGGACAAAAGAGCTGAATTCCAGAAGTGAGGCCTGCCTTTTAAATTTCTTTCTCAGTCCCCTAAAATTTGCTTTCAGGACCTCATTCCCATTCTTACTGATATAGTTGGGACCGAAATAGTCCTCAATCTCTGGATGTTCACTGACCCCAGAAGAACACCATCCCACGTGACATTATTGACCCTGCTATTAGGGAAGCACCGTACCATCCTGAAATCTTGTCTTCAGCTGCAGAAATTACTATCTGATCCCCTAACTAAAGAATCACAGTGCCCTTCCACTCTTCTTCCCTCACTCCCATAAACTGCTGTTCCCATGTATCATATGTCAGTGACCACTTGTCAGTTTAATTTCAGATGCTTTCTGTTTGGTTCATTGGATGGTGGTGTAAACTAGACAGGCTGTATGGTCTACACCGGTTATTACCTTGTGTTCTTATTTTCAAAAGCATGACTAGCTAGTAAATAGAGGACTCAGGTTTAAGGTTAGTTAGTAAAAGCACCAGAAGCTTTATGACGGAATCTTTTACATAGTGAAAAGCTTCCTTCATAAAAGATGTTGTATTTAAAGCTTAACTGTCTCTTGAACACCTGAATTGGGTGTGAGTCTGTGAGACTGTAGACTATTTGGAATGCCAAGCAACAATACTTTATCATGGATTCTATACTAGCAGCTTAATATATGTAGGGAATGTTTTGCACAGTTATGTCCAGGTACCAAAAGTAATCAAGTGAAATTCCAGAATGTCCATTTCATCTCAATAAGTATTGAATTGTTGTTGATATCATAGAATCCCTACAGTATGGAAAGCAGGTCATTTGGCCCGCGAGTCCACACCAACCCTTTGAAGGGCATCCCACCCAGACACACCCTGTTACCCTGCATACCCCCTGGCTAACCCACCTAGCTGCATATCCCTGAATACTATGGGCAATTTGGCATGGCTAATCCACCTAACCTACACATCTTTGGACTATGGGAAGAAAGCAGGGCACCTGGAAGAAACCCATGCAGACACAGGGAGAACTTGCAAACTCCACACAGACAATTGCCCGAGGATCAAACCCAGGTCCCTGGCTCTGTAAGGCAGCTGTGCCACTCCTAAATTTTAGCTGAAATTATCAATATGTGTCAAAGAATCTCAACATCTATTTGAATAAACTGACAAGTTTGGAATGATAATGAACAAGCCTAAGCTAAAAGCGATATGAGTTCTTTCCATGAATTCACTTGTAAATGCAAATTAGAAATTATGTAATTCATGCCCATCACATAACATTTCTACTTTAGTAGCAAAGTCTACTATGACAACTATATTATTATTAAAGTGAACTGGAAAATAAGTACCAGGGACCCAGGTTCGATTTCAGCTTTGGGTGACTGTCTACGTGGAGTTTGCACTAAAGAACCACTACTGTCTTTCCCTTCTTCTCCAGGAGTCTGCATGGATTTCCTTTGGGTTCTCTATTTTCCTCCCACAGTACAAAGATGTGCAGATTAGATGAATTGGCAATAGTAAATTGCCCTGTAGGGTCCAGAGATGTGTAAGCTCGGTGGGTTAGCCATGGGAAATACAGGGTTACAGTGATGGGCTAGGGGTCTGGGTCTGGGTGGGATGCTGTTTGGAAGGTCCGTGCGGACTCGATGGGCCAAATGGGTCCTTGCCAACCTAAAGGGATTCAGTCATTCTATTAATCATTGGCCTATTTTTGCTAAACAATTTTATTTTGAAGTCCTCAAAAATTTAAGTTATCATGTTGTGCCTTCTACAGCAACTGTGACAATGTAGAAGGATTAGCCTTCAGGTAAAGCCTGCCAGTTTCAGGCTTGCCACAATTCAAAGACAACACCACCTATGCTGTGTCAATTGGCAACATCATATCAGAAGTATCACCATCTGTCACCAGGGGAACGTTGAATCATTCATTATCTGCAGTACTGGCCAATTGATCCTTATGCTACTTTGCATGTGCTGTTTGGCAATCCAGGATCGTACTAGCAATGCAAATTTTTGCCTAGTTTATTGCACTACCAAACAGGTAGTTGAAAATTCTAGTTCCACCATATCAACTAACGAAGCTAAATTGCAGCAAGAAAGATAACACTGAAAGGCACAATTCCAGAAATCTGCTTGGTTGACTTCTCTCTCTTGTCCCATAATACGTGATTGAGTCTTAGGGCTGAATTATATTTTTGGAATGTCTCACATTCTGGGAGGCCAGCAACAAGTACGGAATCAAATAGTTCCTTGATTTGGTTTAACTACAGTCTTCTAATTGAGCCACACATTAGCATCCATTGCCAGTTTCCAAAACAAATCAGCAGGCAGAGAGAGTGTTGTAATGGTAATGTCACTTGACTCAGAATCCAAAGGGCAAGACTAACAGAGATCAGGACAGAAGTGGAAATTAACTTCAAGTATAGTTGATTCTGCTATAATACATAGAGTCATAGAGTCGTGGAGATGTACAGCACAGAAACAGACCCTTCGGTCCAACTCATCCATGCTGACCACATACCCCAACCCAATCTAGTCCCACCTTCCAGCACTAGGCCCATATCCCTCCAAACCCTTCCTATTCATATACCCATCCAGATGCCTTTTAAATGTTGCAATTGTACCAGCCTCCACCACTTCGTCTGGCAGCTCATTCCATACACGTACCACCCTCTGAGTGAAAACGTTGCTCCTTAGTAATCTTTTATATCTTTCCCCTCTCACCCTAAACCTATGCCATCTAGTTCTGGACTCCCCCATCCCAGGGAAAAGACTTTGTCTATTTATCCTATCCATGCCCCTCATTATTTTATAAACTTCCATAAGGTCACCCCTCAGCCTCCGACGCTCCAGGGAAAACAGCCCTAGCCTATTCAACCTCTCCCTATAGCTCAAATCCTCCAACCCTGTCAATAGCCTTGTAAATTTTTTCTGAACCCTTTCAAGTTTCACAACATCTTTCCGATAGGAAGGAGACCAGAACTGCACGCAATATTCCAGCAGTGGCCTAACCAATGTCCTGTACAGCCGCAACATGACCTCCCAACTTCTGTACTCAATACTCTGATAAAGGAAAACATACCAAATGCCTTCTTCACCATCCTATCTACCTGTGACTCCACTTTCAAGAAGCTATGAACCTGCACTCCAAGGTTTCTTTGATCAGCAACACTCCCTTGGACCTTACCATTAAGTGTATAAGTCCTGCTAAGATTTGCTTTCCCAAAATACAGCATCTCGCATTTATCTAAATTAAACTCCATCTGCCACTTCTCAGCCCATTGGCCCCTCTGAGCAGGATCCCATTGTAATCTAAGGTAACCTTCTTCGCTGTCCACTACACCTACAATTTTGGTGTTGTCATCTGCAAACTTACTAACTATACATCTTAAGCTTACGTCTAAATCATTTATGTAAATTTATAAAAGTAGTGGACCCAGCACCGATTCTTGTGGCACTCCACTGGTCACAGGCCTTCAGTCTGAAAAACAATCCTCCGCCACCACCCTCTGTCTTCTACCTTTGAGCCAAATGGCGGGTACGCCCTGTATTCCATGCGACCTAACCTTGCTCACCAGTCTCCCATGGGGAACCTTGTCGAACACCTTTTTCTCCCTACTCTGTGCAGCTGAGTATCCCACAGTGCTGCGCATTTTGCTTTGGCTGCAATTTCCTGAGACATTATCACTGTCACCAGAACTCAGCATAGAATATCGGTTAAATCTGCGATGGTCTTACAAGACCTCTGCATTACCTGCCAGGCCTTATGCTTGCGTCTGATGGTTACTTATTCCTTATCCTCCTGCATCTATTTAGACTGTCAGGTGACCACTGCTTTGTTTGCAGTTTCCACAAGATTCTCATTCTCCCGCTTGCTTCGATGGTAGAAAGCATTTCACACCCAGTATAGAACACAGATAGTGAGTATGAGCTAGGAACGCCATACATTTGGGAGCACTGGTCTCACCAACACAGTTAAAGATTGCATCAGATGCTGATAATCTGTAAGAATAATCCGGAGCCAAGATTCAGCCAAGGAATTGAGTAAATTGGTACTGCTGTATCTGCTTGTATTTTTCAATAAAGACATGAATTACTGACACAATGTGTTTATGTCCCACCTGAGGTTGAGCAGGTGCCTAGTCTCTGGCAAGTCTGCGAATATTAGCAACCTGAGCCATTTCTTCCTTGACCAGCTGTGGGAGACATGGCAGTAGTATGCTTATGGGTGGGTGCTCCTGCCAGGAACTAGCTAAGAAACCCACCGAGGTGTTAGTATCTGAGCTGGTAGGGGTGCAGGAGGCAACTTTGCCAGTGTATCCTGTGAGGCACACATATTCTCTTCCTCAGAGGTAAGCAGTTAATTTCTAATCACGCAACTATCTTGACTATGGTGACCATGGTAATGCTGTCAGTATGTGACATGAGACGAAACAGACAGTGTGTTACTGACAAGATGTAGAAGTTGTGAAATGTCAATAATACATTGTGGGGGTAACGGGAGGTTAATAGGAGCTTTTCTACTTAGTTACCAAGACATGTATGTTGCAGCACCTTCACAGGACTGCTCTGCATCCTTACCATCAATGGCCAAGATTCTCTCCTTTTAGTGGGTGAGGAGCCAAATATTAGGCACCCCTCCACCTGACACTTTCAGCCCTATTATGGGGCATTCTTTCCTGGAGTAAGAGATAGGGAGGGATTGAATGAGATGAAAGTAGATGATACAACTGCTAGCGCTAGTAGGGTTGCCAAGAAAGTAGTGAGCTGACCTGGGTGAGTGAGTAGACAGCACAGAGCCATGCAGAGTTACTAGGGCAAATGAGGGAAGATGGTGTAAGCAATTGTGAAAGTATAGAGCATGAACCCATGGGAGATAAGTAAAGCAGTTAGGTGTTAGGTGTCAGATAGAAAGTGTTGCCACTTTACCTGACAGAAAGGAGAAGGTGCTGAAACATCCATGTCTCAATAGCCAAGTAAGAAGAAAGTTAATCTCCCATTATTCCTACAGAGAATGTCATTAACCTTCTTGTTGCTGCACGACTGGAAGTTCCTCCAGGCAGCTTATACCTGGGTGGAAATCTTGCCAACCTGGCAGACTCTGGTATCATGGCTTTTTCTGCCGGCCCTTGGTGAAATATAGAAACATGGAAGATAGGAGCAGGAAGGGGCTATTCGAGCCTGCTCCATCATTCATCATGATCTTTGCTGATCATCTAACTCAATAGCCTCACCCTGTTTTCTCTCCATAACCTTTGATCCCATTCACCCCAAGTGCTGTATCGAGCCGCCTCTTGAATACATACAATGTTTTGGCATCAACTACTTCCTGTGATAATGAATTCCACAGGCTCACCATTATTTGGGTGAAGAAATGTCTCCTCATCTGCATCCTAAATGGTCTACCCCGAATCCTCAGACTGTGACCACTGGTTCTGGACACACCCACCATTGGGAACATCCTCCCTGCATCTGTCCTGTCTAGTCCTGTTAAAATTTTATAAGTGTCTGTGAGAACCCCCCCCCTCACTCATCTAAACTCCACTGCAAACAATCCTAACTTAGTTGATCTCTCCCCAAATTGTCAGTCCTGCCATCCTCTGACTCAGCCTGGTAAACCTTTGCTGTACTCTTTCGAGAGCAAGAGCATTTTTCCTCAGTAAAGGAGACTAAAACTGCACAGAGGATCCTATGTGTGGCCTTACCAAGGCCCTGTATTCTTGCAACAACACTTCCCTGCACCTGTACCCGAAACCTCTCGCAAGGAAGGCCAACATCCCATTTGCCTCCTTTACCACCTGATGAAGTGGCACGCTTACCTTCAGCGACTAGTGCACAAGGACACTCAGGTCCCGCTGCACACTCCCCTTTCCATTCAGATAGTAATCTGCCTTCTTGTTTTTGCTTCCAAAGTGAATAACCTCTCATTTATCCAAATTATATTGCAACTGCCATTAAATTGCCCTCTCACCCAACCTGTCCAGATCATGCTAAAGGATCTCTGCATCCTCATCACAGTTCACCCTCCTACCCAACTTGGTATCATCTGCAAACTTTAAGAAGTTACATTTTGTTCCCGCATCCAAATCATTAATATGAATTGTGAATAGCTGGGGTCCCAGCACCGATCCCTGTAGCGCCCCACTAGTTACTGCGTGCCAATTTCAAAAAGACCCATCAATTCCTACTCCTCGTTTCCTCTCTGCCAACCAGGTTTCTATTCACCTCAATACACTTCCCCCAATCCCATGCACTTTAATCTTGCACAATAATCTCTTATGCAGAACTTCGTCAAATGTTTTCTGAAAGTCCAAATATATCACATCGACTGACTCCCCCTTGTCAACTCTGCTAGTTACACCTTCATAGAATTCCAGCAGGTTTGTCAAGCATGATTTTCCCTTCATAAATTCATGCTGATTCTGTCTGATCCTGCCACTGCTTTCTAAATGCTGCGCTAAGTTTAGAAAATGTATTCTGGGTATTCCAAGGTGGAAGATGGGAAAAAATTGTGATTGTAAGAGTTCTTCTTTTCTTGACATATTTTAGGTGTTGGAGGCAATCTCCTCAAATTCCAGGAGCAGCAATTACTGTTTTATATACTGTTGCATTGTTTTGGAACTTTGGGGAAAAAGAGATCAAAACAGCAGCACTTTTAAAAGGAGGAAGACAGACAAAAGGCAGCAACCACATGGTCAGTGAGAGGGAGAGAGAAAGAAACCTACACTGCTAATTAACACAGCAGTGAATCTACAGAGTTACTGCCTTTGCTACTTGAGTTCATGTATCTCTGAAATCAGAGTGCGTCCAAGAAAAAGTAACAAAGAGCAAAATTTACAGCTCACCTTGGAGGAATGTATGTGGGAGAGCTCACAACACAGGAACAGATAAGTGCATAGTTTTTAAGTGTAACCTTGCTGTAAGTCAACAATAGTGAGTAGAGTGGGTTCTTTCTTGATTATATGTTTTATTGAGATCTGTAAATAAGGAATTTACAGGAGCTAGGAGTATGATGCATGGCAGTTATAGAAAGGGAGAAAAAATGCAGATATAGTCAGTTAGATGGGTTAACTCCAGAAAAGGTAACAGGGGTAGGCAGGTAGTGAAGAAGTCTTGTGTGGCTATCCCAGTTTCAAACAAGCATGCTGTTTTGGAAAATGTAGTGGGTGGTGGACTCTCAAGGGAATGTAGCACGGATAGCCATATTTCTGGTATTGAGACTGGCTGTAATGTAATGAGGGGTATGCCGGCTTCCAAGCAATTGATTGTGACAGGGCACTTTCTAGTCAGAGGCACAGACAGATGTTTCTGCACTCAGCAGTGAAAAATCGGAATGGTGTGTTGCCTTCCTGATGCCAGGATTAAAGGTACTTCAGAGAGGATACAAAATGTTCTCAAAGGGGAGAGGGACCAGCAGGAGGCCATTGTACACATTGGAATTAATGACATAGGAAGGGAAAAGGATGAGATTCTGAAGGGAGAATATAGAAAGTTAGGCAGGAATTTAAAAAGGTCCTCGAGGGTAGTAGTATCTGGATTACACCTAGTGCTACGAGCTAGTGAGGGTTGGAATAGGAGGATGGAGCAGATGAATGTGTGGCCGAGGAGCTGGTGCAAGGGAGAAGGGTTCATATTTCTGGATCATTGGAATCTCTTTGGGATAGAAGTGACCTGTACAAGAAGGATGGATTGCACCTGAATTGGAAGGAGACAAATATACTGGCTGGGAGATTTGTTAGAGCTGCTCGGGAGGATTTAAACTAGTAAGTGGGGTGGGGTGGAAGGGGCTCAGGAAGTACTGAGGAAAGAGATCAATCTGAGACTGGCACAATTGGGAAAAGGAGTGAATCTAACTGTCATGGCAGGCAAGAACAAAGCAGAGAACAATGTAAGACTGATAAATTAAACTACATTTACTTCAGTGCAAGAGGCCTAACAGTGAAGGCAGATGAACTCAGGGCATGGTTAGGAACATGGGACTGGGACATCATAGCGATTACAGGAGCGTGGCTTAGGAATAGATAGGACTGGCACCTTAATATTCCAGGATGCAAATGCTATAGAAAGGATAGAAGTGGGCGCAGGAGAGGAGGGGGAGTGATGTTTTTGATAAGGGATAAATCCTGCATAAATCCAGGGAACTTTTTTGGGTGGAACTGAGAATTAAGAAAGGGATGATCACCTTTTTGGATTGTATTCTCGACCCCCTAATAATCAGCAGGGAATTGAGAAACAAGTCTGTTAGGAGATTTCCTTTATCTGTAAGAATTATAGGTGTTTATGGTAAAGGATTTTAACTTTCTAAACATAGACTCGGACTGCCATAGTGTCAAAAGTTTAGATGGAGAAGAATTTGTTAACTTGTGTACAAGAAAATCTTTTGATTCAGTATGTGGATGTATCTATGAGAGAAGGTGCAAATCGTGACCTACTCTTGGAAAGTAAGTTAGGGCAGGTGGCTAAGATGTCAGTAGAGGAGCACTTTGGGGCCAGCGACCATTATTCTAGTAGTTTCAAAATAGTGATAGAAAAGGATAGACCGGTATTAGGCAAGAACTTTCAAAAAATGCGAGGTGATGAATTTTTGGAAAGCAAATCTTAGCAGGACTTAAGGACTTAATGATAAGGTCCCAGTGAGTGTTGCTGAACAAAGAGACCTTGGTGTGAAGGTTTTTTCCTTTATTGGTCAGAGCATTGAGTATAGAAGTTGGGAGGTCATGTTGTGGCTGTACAGGACATTGATTAGACCACTTTTGGAATATTGCGTGCAGTTGTGGTCGCCTTCCTATCGGAACGATGTTGTGAAACTTGATGGTACAGAAAAGATTTACATGAATGTTTCTAGGGTTGGAGGATTTGAGCTGTAGGGAGAGGCTGAACAGTCTGGGGTTGTTTTCCCTGGAGTGTCAGAGGCTGAGGGGTGACCTTATAGAGGTTTATAAAATCATGAGGGGCATGGATAGGATAAATAGACAAAGTCTTTTCCCTGGGGTGGGGGAGCCCAGAACTAGAGGACATAGGTTTAGGGTGACAGCGAAGAAGGTTATCTCAGATTACAACGGGATCTTGCTCAGATGGGCCAATGGGCTGAGAAGTGGCAGATGGATTTTAATTTAGATAAATGTGAAGTGCTGCATTTTGGGAAAGCAAATCTTAGCAGGACTTATACGCTTAATGGAAATGTCCTGGGGAGTGTTGCTGAACAAAGAGACCATGGAGTGCAGGTTCATAGCTCCTTGAAAGTGGAGTCGCAGGTAGATAGGATAGTGAAGAGGTTGTTTGGTATACTTTCCTTCATTGGTCAGAGCGTTGAGTATAGGAGTTGGGGGGTCATGTTGCAGCTGTACAGGATGTTGGTTAGGCCACTTATGGAATATTGTGTGCAATTCTGGTCACCCTGCTATAGGAAGGATGTTGTGAAATTTGAAAAAAGTACGGAAAAGATTTACAAGAGTTTTGCCAGGATTGGAATGTTTGAGTTATAGGGCTGGGGCTGTTTTCCTTGGAGCTCTGGAGGCTGAGGGGTGATGTTATAGAGGTTTATAAAACCATGAGGGAAATGGATAGGGTAAATAGTCAAGGTCTTTTCCTTGGGGCGAGAAAGTCCAGAACTAGAGGGCATAGGTTTAGCGTGAGAGGGGAAAGATGTAAAAGGGACCTAAGGGGCATTTCTTTTCACACAGAGGGTGCTGCATGTATGGAATTCGCTGCCGAAAGAAGTGGTACAGTTTCAGCATTTAAAAAGCATCTGGATGGGTATATGAATAGGAAGGGTTTAGAGAGATGTGGGCCAAGTGCTAGCAAATGGCACCAGATTAAGCTAGAATATCTGGTCGGCATAGATGAGTTGGACCGAATGGTCTGTTTCCATGCTGTATATCCTGATGACTCTATGTTTGTATGTTTCTATGTGTGTTGTAAACCTTATATGTGGATCTGTGATTTCCTCCCAAGATATTTGCTACAAGTTGTCAAACTCTTTGAGCAAGTAAGCAAGGGTTGTTTTTGACGTCTGGGAAACTTTGTTTTTAATTATTTCATGGGACGTGGGTATTGCTGGCTGGCTAGCATTTATTGCCCATCTTAAGTTGCCCTTGAGAAGGTGGTGAGGAGCTGCCTTCTTGAACCACTGCAGTCCATGTGTTGTAGGTTGACCCACAATGGTCAGTGGCTTGGAGGGGAATTTGCAGGTGGTAGTGTTCCCATGGATCTGCTACTGTCCTGTCCACCACACCTGCACCAGTTCCAGATCCCTCTCTGGAAGATAGAATGCCAATTTCCCCTTTTCCCTTCTGCCATGACCAGTCTCGAGCCACGCAGGACATTTCCAAACTGCCAGTACTTCATTTGGTGAATACCAGCCTTTTAAATATGAGCACCAGGGTTCCTGGGATATACTATCAGAGGTGAATACTTCCAACCACAGCGATTGGGAGAATCGGGTTAGCAATGAATGAGCGGGTCGCCACAGGAATGTGGTCCTTAATTATTGAGACATATTCAATATCGTGAGAAAACCCACTAGATCTTGTGGAGATAAACTGTCCATTAAACTCAGCAAAAGTTACTTAGTCAATTCTTGGGAAGATTCAGCACGTAATGTTGAATAATATGGTACAGATTGCTTCTGATGAGGAATTTTCATCAAGATAGTTGGTAAATGCACAAGGTTCACAAACAAAATATGTGATAATAAATATCCTTAATCTGTCCTGTGTTCGCGTCAGTTTGATGCATTAACCCTCGAAAGGCCTCACGTTGTTCAGATGGAGAGCTAACTCCCTCAGAGAAAAGAAAGTCACCTGCCACCTCACACCATAGTGCTCAAAGAACCCCATGTGGGCACGTAATATCCAGCCCAATAGCTATCATACGAATGAAACTTATAACTAGTTGCTATTATGCAATAAACTACATCATGTTTAAGACTTCTTGCTATCTAAGGCTCTTCTTGTTAAACAAGCAAGTGGTTTTCTTCCACCGCACCAGCCCAAGCAAGCCCTGGAGATTCCTTCCAGAAAAGAGGATGGTTGCAGCAAATCTTGAGCAGCATGGTGGCTCAGTGGTTAGCACTGCTGCCTCACAGTGCCAGGGACCCGGGTTCAATTCCAGCCTCGGGTGACTGGCTGTGTGAAGTTTGCATATTCTCCCTGTGGCTGAGTGGGTTTTCTGTGGGTGATCCGGTTTCCTCCCACAATCCAAAGCTGTGCAGGTTAGGTGAATTGGCCATGCTAAATTGCCCGTAGTGTTTAGGAATGCGTAGGTTAGGTGCGTTAGTTCAGGGTAAATGTAGAATAATAGGATAGGGGAATGGGTCTGGGTGGCTTACTCATTAGAGGGTTGGTGTGGACTTGTTTCCACACTGTATTGATTCTACATTCTACCAGATAGATCTGACACCATAATGAGCATCTTACAACATGCCCAACATGACCTCTGTCTTCCTCTTTGTTAAAGAAGCTGGTGGCACTATTTTAAAGATGGCTAGTTCAGATGTTCTATGATTTTCATAAAGGCAGCCTTTATTAGGACGGCATCCTGATTTCTGACAGATGGGTGAAGTCATGAACTGTGACCTGGAGGCAAGAAGTGTGTTACCTGCTTTCCAGCTCAACAGGAAATACTGCAGCCTGAGGTGTTATGTATGTCACCCATAATCAGATCTTGCTGGCCTTTTTGTTTGACATTTTGTTTTATTTTGCTCTGAGAGTCAATAAGATGAAGGCTCATCTGATGTGTCCTTAACTCTTGACTTCCTTCCCAATCAAAAATGTAATGAATAAACACATATTATGTATATTCATTGAATATTCATAAACCTTCAATGCTTGCTTGGGGATAAAATTTCAAACACTTTCGTCCATCTCAGAAAGAAATTCCTCTACATCGCCATCTTAAAGGAGGGACCTCATATTTTGGAACTGTGCCTTTATCTCAATTCCCACTCAAGAGGAATTATTTCTTCGGATCTACCCTGTGAAGCCCTCTCATAATCTCAAAAATGTTTCTTGCCCCCAGGTTATTCTTCTCAACTCCAGCTAGTATGTGACCCATCTCCTCAACCTTTCCTGAGAAGATAGTCTTTCATTCCAGAAATCAGCATCATGAATCTATTCTGATCTGCTTCCTGTGCAAGTATATCCCTCCTAAAGTACAATGACCAAAACTATTCACTGTACTCTAGGTTTGGTCTCATCAATATCTTGTAGAGTTCTCTACTTTTATATTTCATACCTCTTGCAATTGGGGTCAAAATTAAGTTTACCTTCTTAATTACTTCCTGTGCTTGTGGTTGCTTGGCTCAGTTAGTTGTTTGTGATGCTGAGTAGTACCATCAGCCTGGGTGCAATACCACACTGCCTGAGGTTACCATCAAGGACTCTCCTTCTCAATGTCTCCCCTTGCTTGAGGCATCCAATTGAGAAAACAGCCCTATGGTCTGGTAGGATTAAGATGTCTTTACCTTTTATATCAGCGTGTTGACTCTGTGATTCATGTACAAGTATATCCAGGTCCCTCTGTGTCATAGCATATTGGAGTTTCTCTATTTAAATAATATTCTTCTTTTCCATTCTTCCTGCTAAAGTGGGCCATTTGAAATTTCCCCACATTATGTGACGATCTGGAAGTACGGTGGAAGCCGATTCCATATTAACTTTCAAAGCAGATTTGGATAAATAGTTGAAGTAGAAAAAAACACAAGGGAGAAATTGCAGGATTGTGGGTATAGCTGGATGGCACTTTCAAAGAGGCAGCATATGACTTACTTCGTGCAGAATTACTTTATTACGTGGTGTATGATCTGTGATTTTATAATATCATTTTATTTCTGATTCGACAACCATGATTCACATTTTTTTTAAAAACCACAGAGATTGCATTTGGATGTATGACCATAAAGCCAAATTCTGTGATCTATGGCTTATTTTTCTAGCTGTTTATGACATCCTTTGAACTTTGAGACTTGATAAAGTGTTTCTAAACTGTCAGATAAAATAATATTCTCAACATTATATGTTTTTAAACATTATCCATTACCTCTCCTAAGCAAGGATGTCAAGTACATTCTAAAAGATTGAGCAATTGCTGACTTATTTTTCACAATGTATTGGTTCTCTTTCTGTTTCTTCTTAGTGTTCATATGTAGCAACAGTTTAGGGTTAAAAATAATAATTTATTACTAATAAATAGAACACTCCGCTGATGGTGGAGCTTAAATGGACTTAGTTTTCTCATAAGAAAGAGCTCATAATTCACTTGTGCTTGCAGTACTTGTAAATGATGGGTCTTTCACACTTATGAAATAAAATCAGTAATGCACTGCTACCAGTGCATTATCCTCTATTTATATTCATTCTTGCTTTCACTAACTTTGACCTACTAGTCTGTATCAGGCATTGTCTTTCAGAAACAGTTTTAAATGTCCTCTGCAAAATAAAATAATATGAGACTAATAGTGATGTCTTTCATATGATCCTGTTATCAATGGTGCCAGTAGAAAGATCTGTGACCAATGCTTTGGACTTTCAGCTAATATTTTTCATTTCTTGCTCTGGTTGAAAATGACTGAAGATCCCAAGTGTTTTATCTATGATAGATTGTTTAAAAATGCAATTAAGATTCTTGGAGGGATGCCACAAAGTGATGTATAATGATATTTCAAAACAAGGATGATAAAACAATTTGTAGTATATGGTATAAACAATAAAAAATGCATTTGTAGTATACTTTTTTGAGGTCTCCTGGTGGTAATTTATTAAACAAATCAAGGTGAAACTAATAAGCAGACAGATTTTACCATCTTACAGTCCCGTCAACCCAAGAATATCCTGTCTCCAGGATGTCCAGATTCCTCTCATTTTTCAACTTAAAATTTGTCTGAATCTACAAAATGTTTAATGTAAATATACTTTTTCTTATTATTAACTAAATTTCCAATTCTAATACTAAAAAGTTCAATTGTTTGAAATCAAAAGCTTCGTTCCATGAAATATTTTATGAAAGCAACAATTCAAATTTCTTCTTGTTCTCATCAAAGCAAGACTTCATGCAACCTTGTAGAAACTACAATACATATTTCTTTATTTCAAAAGGAAATTTCAAACAGTTTTAAGCTATCACAGGTATTTTTGCAATAAACTAAAATATAATTTTAGATATTAACATCTTTTGCTGTCGATGAAGTCTTTCATGATCTGCCTTTCTGTATATGAGTAGGAATACCATCACGATGAGTTGACTGAGGACAGAATTTAATACCATCCCCCATAGCAAGTCCTGGGCCTCCTCCACTGCCAATCAAAACCCACCCGCCAACTGCAGGTTGGTTTAATCGGGCAGGAGGGTAGCAGGCAGCGTCCCTGTTGCCATCATGACTCCATCCCATTTAAGGAGAAAGTGAGGACTACAGGCGCTGGAGAGTCAGAGTTGAAAAGTGTGGCATTGGAAGAGCACAGCAGGTCAGGAAGCATTCAATGAGCAGGAGAGTAGATGATTCGGGCATAAGCCCTTCATGAAGAATGTGGAGGGGAAGGGGGCTGAGAGATAAATAGTAGGGTGGGGGTGGAACTAGGAGGAAGGTGAGTGAGAAGGTGATAGGTGCAGTTGGATGGTAATTATGATAGGTTGGTGGGAAGAGTGGAGCAGATAGGTGAGAAGGAAAATGGACATGTAGGACTGATCAAGAGGATCGTACCGGGTTGGAAGATTGGATGGGGGGAGGGGAGATTTTGATACTAGTGAAGTCGATGTTGATGCCTTATGGTTGGAGGGTCCCAAGGCAGAAGATGACGTGTTCATCCTGCAGTTGGCGGGTGGGTTTTGATTGGCAGTGGAGGAGGCCCAGGACTTGCATGTCCTTGGCGGAGTTAGAGAGGGGATTTAAAGTGATTGGCCACAGGGTGGTGGGGTTGTTTGGTGTATGCGTCCCAGAGATGTTCCCTGAACCACTTCACAAGTTAGTGTCCTGTCTGCCCAATCTACAGGAGACCACATTGAGAGCAACAGATGCAGTAGGTGAGATGAGTGGAAGTGCAGGAAAGTCACTGCTGGATTTGAAATGATCCGTTAGGGCCTTGGACAGAGGTGAGGGGAAGGTGTGGGTGCAGATTTTCCAGCGCCACACTTATCAATTCCATCCCACTTAAGAAAATCATGAAAAAGTGCATTTCTCACCCTATTGCCAATTGAGACCTTTATGGGTTCCTTCCACAGAGCCAGCACTTGGTTGGCGTACCACCATTCCATCCCTTGCTGCCAACTCAATCCATCATCCCCTTCTTTCACGATCTCAACCCTGTGACTCCACCTCCAACCAACACTCACCTGTGTCTAGGATCGAGTAACAATCCGAAGCCTCAGATCAATGTCATACAGGAGCAACCATCATTTTCTCAATGTCTCTGCCACTCAGCACAGCTGCCAGTCTTTAATTGACTGGCACTTTTCAGCAAATGGGAATTCCACTCCTGGAGTCCTTGATTCTGGGTAAGATCAATCGCTGTCCAGTTAGTGCCTTTTAATTTAGTGTTCTTTCTCTATGAGTGTGATATAGACTTTTGCCTTCTATACTGATGGAAAGTTACAATTGACCAGAACTGAAATGTCCACATAAATTCAGTGGCTACAAGAGCAGGTCAAATGCTGAAAATTATGAGATGAGGATCAAAGTTGTTTCCTGACTCCCAATGTCTGTACATCAAATGCATTCTCCATTTGCTGGATGAGTCCAATTCCAACAATATTTAAAAAGCTTGACACAGTTTGAAACAAAGCAGTCCACTTGGTCAGCACCCAATCCACTATCTTAAACATTTACTCCCCAAATTAACAGCATATTCACCTAAAAATGCACTGCAGTAACTCAGCAAAACTCCTTTAACTGTATTTTCCAAGCCCATGATCACTGCCACCTAGAAGTACAAAGGCAGCAGGTGCATGCAGTCACCATCATTTGCATGTTCCCCTCCAAGCCACATGCCATCCTGACTTGGAACTATATTGCCATTCCTTCACTGTCACTGAATCAAAATCCCAGAAACCCCCTTCCTAATACCATTGTGCAGATCACTATACCAGATTAACTGCAGCAATTTAAGAAGAAAACCCACCATTACCCTATCAAGGGCACTAAGGAATCAGCAACAAATGCTAACTTAGTCCACAATGCTCACATTCCATGAAAAAAACACTATATAAGTCCACAGTTAAATCAGTTTTGGCACTCTAGGTGTACTTTGTACACGCTTATCATTTAAAGTTATTATTTATTGCTGTTTCAGCAGCACAAACTCTAATTGGAAATACCTTAATGTGTCAATTTCCAAAATGCATTAGAGACCAATTACTACTGAGCTGATACGAAATGAATCTGGGTAAATCTCATGGTCTTCCTTGAGCTAGTTTAGGAATTGTAAAATGTAGTAAATGACCACCTGTGCACTTCTGACTCATCGTTCTCAATCTGTCCCCATTTTACAGGGGCTGGGGGCAATGCTTGGGTTTATCTTATATGATGAATTTATGAATTACCTGGGGCAGGGAGACATCCATACTAGGTGGTTAGCACTGCAGCTTTCATTGGGTTGGTTAGTATACGGCAAAGTGGATGGGGCTCTATCCTCATTGAAGGGTACCTCACCACAAAATTGTACTTGCCGATTCTCTGGATTTACCTGGCATACATAAAATGCTTTTCTTCAAGACTACCTGTATTCCCACCAATGGCCGCTACTCAAATCCGATGCTGAAGGGACAACAGAGCTGCTGATATAATTGAATCGACCAGTCACTCTTTAAGACAGGAACATTCACAGCAGGTGGGGACAGAAGTCTTGAACACAGCAATTAAGGCCCATGAAGCCTTTACCATGAACACATTAAAACAGCAAAGATGATTTCCATGTAGACTCTTCAAGTAACAGGCCAGGAAATCCAGCTATCTGAAAAATTCTGATGCATGAATGCACAACAGAGTGCCCCACTACATTACTGCCTTCATAATTAACATTTACAATAATAATAGTGCTTAAGTTTCACCAAGGTTTATAAAACTGTTTCTACATTTAACACTGTGCAATACCTGCCAAGAAGTTTTGAACCCCTACAAAAATTGAAAAAAAAACAATTTTCTTTTTATCCACCTGTAACTATCTTTTTTGTAGATAGCATTCTCCATAAGGTGAGCATCAAGGAACTGATCAAAGTATATAATCAAGTATGAGCTTGTCGTGTGATCATTTGAAGGAAGTGGACACATTCCTGTCTCAGCTATTTGAGGACTTTGGAGATAAAGTTGAAAACTGGTGAATGACACAGAGTCTCCATATTAAAATCAGAATTAACTCACAGAACCCACTGGAATTAACTTAGATCCTAGTGAGATGTTGAACAGTCATATTTCCATCATGAGAAACAGATTTCTAACTATGAAAGTTCGTGAACTGACCACTCAACACTACAATCATTAATATTTTCACATTTTGTTATAATGTAAAGAAATTGGATAGAATACAATCTATTGCTATTTGGTGCTTGTCCAACTATTTATGTGATGGACCAAAACTTAATGACAGGCATTATAGTTTATTAATACAGTTCAATCTGTGGCTGATGTGAAATAAACCTAAATCAATGATGCATATCTTTTTTGTTCCAGTAAGCAATCTTTATTTATTATCAATATGGTTATATTTACTACTCTTTTATATTTTGCTGAATAGTACAATTGTTTCCAAAGCATAAAAATGTTTATAAATCAATTTAAATGTTTTGTACTTTTTTATTTCTCATTAGAATTTATTGGTGTGTAAAATCAATAAATTAGTCTTTCAATTGCCAACACTGGCTTGGCCTGGTAGTCAGAAAAATAATGCTATACCATTCGCTCTTTACTTTAGACATAATGTTGCTGACTATGAAGAACTAATAGAAGACTTGACTCTATATTTCACATATGTTAACCTATGTTAATAATTTGGCGTCCACAGTAAACCATTTTTCATAACCTCTGTAAGCCTTAGCCAAAATATCTTTATAGCTCAGCCAAACCTGAATTCAATTTCTTTTACTTCTTTTCAATTTAAAAAAAGCTTAATTTTGTGTGGTAGAATTAGGCACTGTCAATTTTGTTAAATCAGGTGTTTAAAAAGTCTGAAAAACCAGAACATTAAGCAAGGAAGTTAGTGTATCATTATAAAGAACATGGACTTGTTTATAAATTATGAGTTTGTTTGGATTTTCAATCTCTGCGTTTTAAAATATGTTTCATGTGATAAACTGGAAACATGACTGTAAATTCCTTTTCAGGATATAATAGAGTTCTTGTACTAGAATCTATAAAGGATATGTAAAAGAAGCAGTAAGAACTTAACATAAGAAACAGGAGCAGGAGTAGGCAATTCAGCCTGTCAAGCCTGAGCCACCGCTCAATACGATCATGGCTGATCTTAGTTCAGCCTCAACTCTAATTTTCTGTCCCATAACACTTCAACCCATTACTAATTAAAAGTCTGTCTATCTCCTCCTTAAGTTTAATCAATGTTCTGGCATCCATTGTGCACCGAGGTAGTGAATTCCATAGATTCCACAAAATATAAGCATTTGAGTGAATTATGTTATATATGTCGCATATAGTTTATATTTCTAAAATTACCTATTTCTTTTTCATAATTTTATTTATATTACATTTATTTTTCTTTTATAAAATGTAGATTTGCTATTAAATATCCAATTATTGTTAGTTTTGAAGCAGAGACATTGGGAACCATAATGCAGCAAATGTAAACAGTATATAAATACAATGCTTGTAACATATTCGTTTTGTTATAAAAAATCATAAATAGTACAGTAATGGATAGTCTATATAACCTTTAAGCTGAATCAATTAACTTAGTATTGGAGTAGTCAGAAATGGAATTTTGTGCTACTATTACTATCATAAGTGTGCTGCCACCACAGGTGTATTGGGCTACTGAGTAACAAATGCAGATCATTTCCGACTAATTTTGGGAGTTCGCACGTTCATTTGGGGTACTTTTGGAATAGATATAGCAGACCATCCTCTCAGGGAAATTATGAAGTTGTCACCAGACCCACCAGTGCTTGCTGAAAGGGTGACATTACCAGAAGTTGTGACCAGATCTTCCGCTCACTCATTAGCAAGGGGTTGATGATATGCAACATATGTATGGAAAGAAAGAGAATAAAGCAGAACAATTTCATCTCTGGTCAGAATATGAAGATTTGTCTGTGTTGGAAGAAAACTGAATAATTCATCCAAACTTGTGAAATTTGTAATATCTTCTGATCTCATAGTTCTGATAAATTGTCAGACACCAACATAATTAATCTCAAGTGGCATATTTTGACTGTTAGGTTCAGTGAACATTCGTATGAAACTTATGAACTCTTCCTGGGGTTGGGTTTATCTACATTGATCGCTAATATTTTACTTCTAGATTTGTTGATGTTTTTCAACAAAGTGGAAGAATTCTAAATGTAGAGCATGCCTTATTGCTCAGAAATCAGTAGTGTTGGTTTCTGATGGCGCACTCCTGTTATCCGTAGTATAGTTCTCTGTAATTTAAGACTGTTCCCATCATTCCTTTGAACTTGAATTGTGTCCTGCCTGCGTTGTCCTGTCAGAAAGCTAAAGTTTCATTCTCCTTAACCTACGACTTTTTATTTTCAAATAAAATTATAACATACACCCTGGTGTTATAGAAGTTGTAAAATAATGAGGAGTATAGATAGAGTTAATCGTATTTGGCTTTTCCCTAGAATGGGGGATTTCAAATCTTGGGGGCACATTTTTAAGACAAAAGGAGAGAGATTTTTTTAAAAAGACATTTTTTTACACAGACAATGCTTTTTGTGTGGGATGAACTTCCAGAGGAAGTGGAGTGTGCGGGCACAATTACAATGTTTAAAAGACATTTGGATAAGTACATGAGTAGGAAAAGTTTGGAGGGATATGGGCCAGGAGCAGGCATGGAACTAGTTTAGTTTGGGATTATGGTTGGCATGGGCTGGTTGGACTGAATGTCTGTTTCTTTGCTGTATGATTCTATAACTATATGTATGTTTTGTGTCTTTTCTACTTCTTCTGTATGAGAGTCACACTTGTATAAATTAAACAAAACTGTATTATGCTGTTTTTGTGATTTTAAGACTGGGTTACCCAACAATAATTCAATTTTATTTCAGAACTAGTTTTTAATAAACTCTTCTGTATTTGCTGTTTTCACTAATTAGTTGAATTATATTGCTAACTTAACATTTTTCTTAAATTGTTTATAATTTAAGTAACTAAAACATTTTTACAAAGGTTTCTTGCAGCTTTTCCTAACAATATTAAACAATTATTCCAATGCTTCTTTAATAAATATAGAATTTAAGCACACATTTATCTGCAGAGTCTGGAACTTGTTCTTAATGTAAGAATTTTCACCTTTCCTTTAAGGGACTTAACTTACTTTGGGTGTCCAAATTTGACCACTATATCCATAGTTTGTAATTCAAATTTTCTCCTTGCAAATTAGTGGGGTCTTCCATGCTGTCCACAAACTTCTTTGATTTTTTTCACCATCTCTACAGTTTTGAACTTCTACAAGCAAGCTTATGCTTCTGCAGCCTTCTCTGCTGCCTTCAGAGAAGCTGACTTGCTCAGTCTGCCTTTCAGCTACTGAATATTTAAAGGTACACTCACAGATTGCTTACTGGAATTTTATCTTGAATAGCTGCGGTTTTGCAAAACAGAGGATTTTCTTGAGAAGACCCACCACTGCTAGCATATTAAATGAGACAATGATACTCACTTGTTGCTACCATGGTATATGTTGTGAAACTGTTCATTCGTACCTCTGAAGTGCTTTAGTTAGATGCATTGCCATCAATCTTTCTTCGTGGTATAAGTCTCAGATACTGAGACCAAGTGGCGAAGGATGCCCAGATGAAGTCTTCAGCATATGTGAGACTGAGTCTTGTTAAGCTAAGGAGGTTTATTACACGGCACTTAACAGCTAACTACGTTACATCAAATGTAGATGATAGTCTCTTGTCAAACTTCATGCCATATTTTAAATAAACATCACTGTTTATGTAATGTAGCACTAGAACAACAGCAACTGAACCAGTAACAAGTGGTTAGCTCATGCCAGGGATAGTCCTTTATATCCTGATAGGTGGAGCTTTTCTCATGATTGAAGTCAACATTTTCAGGTGCTAACTATCTTATATAGCATTGCAGCTATTGAATAAAATTATTTGCTCCAGTGTTTATAATTTTAAAACTGTCTAACAATGCATTACAATTAAGACCAAGAGATCTGAAATTCGTTGACTGCCACTGGATCACACCAATACATTCATTAAATTAGGATATGCTGAATTATATGACAAATGTGTGAATCTTTCAGTTTCTCAGCTTTTGTTTTTAATTGCTCTTTTCTTAACTTATATGTCAAGGAATGATGGGAACACTCTTAAATTACAGAGATCAATACTATGGATAACAAGAATGCACCATCAGAAACTAACACTACTGATTTCTGAGCAAGAAGGCATGCTTCACATTTAAAATTCTTCCGCTTTGTTGATGCAGTACTTATTTATATGTCAGAGAGAGGACTTGCTAATTATTCAAAGTTGTAGTATAAATGCCTTCAGTCAGTTCACTGCTGGATGTAGGTTTCACTTTCAGCTTGTGACGTGGCAGGAATTTCACCTTCTTTGAAAAGTAAGCTGTATCAGTGTTTGAAATGGGGCTTTTCACAACTCATTCCCTTTCAGCATAAATGGGTATGAGAGAACAGCTGTTTCAACATAATGCAAACAGCTTGCTGTAGTAAAAAGACTCAGGTGTATAACTGTGGGGAGGGCCAAGAGGATGGAGCAGGTTGAAATGCTATGCTACATCACAATATAATGTTTAATAGAAACTAAATTGAATTTCATTTTAAGTAAGAAATCAACCAATACAACACTCTTTATCAAAGAATAATGCTCAGAAGAGTAGTTTAAAAATTTATTTTGCTTGAAGTGCAAGAGTTTCTAAAAAAATTAGGAAGAGCCTAATTCTGAAACCATGTAGATTATAATTGCATTTCAGGATTAAATGGTGTTGATCAATATTTAAAAAGGTAGAATTTAGAAACTCGTATTAAAGGAATTTAGGTGATGAACTAGGGAGAAATTTAACGGCCAGCAGAAAGTTGACAGAAGTCCACAGGCTATCTGCCCAGGTCAATTTAATGACCACGCCTGATTAGTATTTCCCACCAACACCTCTCCACCCAAAACAAACCAGGAAGAGAGGGCAACCCAGTAGCTGCCAGAGAGGTAAGTGCTGGTGCCCTGAAGAAAGTGGGATTATGGGAGAGCCTGTAAATGGTGGGCTCAAATTTTCACCATTGTTTCAGCTAAATCTGAGCCAGAATTCTGCATTGTAGATTAGTTTTATGTATAAAAAGAAAAAAAAATCCTTTTGATTCTATTTGAAGTTTCATAGCCTAGTAATCCATTCGTTCATTGTATTTAAGAAGTACAAAGAAAATGTCCATTGCCACAATTTTCGCAATTCAGTAAAAAAGGCCCCCGCTATAATTGCAGTAATTTCTTGCGCAATCCATATGTTAGAACTTTTAAATATATTCATTCTCTGTTAGATTCTAATTAACAGTACCTAGTGCAATATATCAACCTATGTGGGTTTTAGATATATATTATGTTTGTTGAAAATCACATAACTGCACAACATAAAACCAGAAGCATTGTTTAGTAAAATAAATTGTAGAATACTTACTTCTTTGTCCAATAACATAGCTTCCAGAGTAATTGCAGAAGACAAGGATGAAGATATGCAGGCAGGAAAATGAAAGACCACAAAACATTGTAAAGACAATGTCTTTTTTTAATTTCTTAAATGTTTGATTGTGGACTAAATGGGAAAACACTTGTTTTAAAAATCAAGGATTGTTAAAGGATTACTACAGATTTTGAAAACAAGTAACCTGAGAGAAACTATTGGATCTCTACTGGCTCAGGAGTTGTCTCTCTACAGTAAAACTCACTTTAAGTCTGATGAAACCCAATTTATTTTTCATTTGGCAGATGCTGTAAGTTGTGATTTCTAATAAAATGAATCTCTAACTCATTTAATTAATATAAGTGTGAACCAATCAGCTTGTGCCTCCTGTAAACATGTGAAAGTGTCCAGAGAAGGAAGATCAAGAAGAAGCATTGTGATCAGAACAAAAATTATCTAAGCAAATCCTGTGAAAAGGGACCATGAACTGCTTTTTGCCCATAAACATTTTTTTTCTGTCTTAACGTGTAAGTGGATGTTTATAAGAGAGTTAAGAGTTCTAATTAATAATGTTACTGTTTACCTGTAGCTAGAAACTATTTATAATAAATAGTAATCCTTACAGAAAGTACAGAAATTTGGTCCATGGTTTCTGTCAACCTTATTTATAACGACAGATAAATTGAAGAATTTTGCATACTTTTCAAAATCTTTAACTGTTATGACTACTCTGGCAATAGTGTGACTTCATTTGCAGCGTGCTGTCCCGGTGAGGCATGATAATGTATACTTAAATACCATGGAGGAGCTCCATTCCTTATGAGTATCACAACAGAAGAAACTATTGACCTTCACAGAACAAGAATGTCTAAGGACACTCCAGGAAGCTGGTTATGGAATTTTATTCAAAAGGGAAGTTGCTGGAGATCTGATATAAAAACAAAAATTGCTGGAAATACTTAGCAGATCAGTCAGCAACTGTGAAAAGAGAAACATAGCCAATGCAGGTTGGTAGGGTGTAATATTTGGTGCTGTGGCAGTGCAGTTGTGTTTGTTGCCTATTTGCTCCTATAGGTATTTCCCTACTTCAGCTGAGGCGTTAAATGATCTATTTACCTTGGGTGAGCCCTTAGATACCCAACAATTAGCCAATTCCTGCTGCTGATGGGGCATTTCCAATGGCAGGGTAGGCTGGCATCAAGTGACAAGTTGCCAGTGAAACCTTGCAGTATTGCACCAAGTAGGAGTACAAAAGCAGAATGCCTCCTCTTAAGCACATTGTGGCCTTTGAACCCTCAAAAATATAATTTGTTTTCATTCAAGGGATGTGGGCATCGCTCACTGGGTCAGCTTTTATTGACCATCCCTAATTGTCCTTGCCAAGGTGGTAGTGAACCATTGCAGTCCATGGGCTGAAGGTTGACCCGCAATGCTGTTAAGGAGGGAGTTTCAGGATTTTGATCCAGTGACAATGAAGGATTGAAGCTATATTTCTAAATCAGGATGGTGAGTAGCTTGGAGGACAACTTGAAGGTGGTGGTGTCCCCATGTATTGCTACCCTTGTCCTAGATGATAGTTGTGTGTTTGGAAGTGTACTCTAAGAAGCCTTGGTGAATTTCTGTCATGCATCTTGTAGTTGGTACGCATCTGTTACTGAGTATCGGTAGTAGAGAGGGTGTGAATGTTTGTGGATGTGATACAAATCAAGCGGGCTGTATTATCTTGGATTGTGTCAAGCTTCTTGGTGTTGTTTAAGCTGCATTAATTCAGGCAAATGAAAAGTATTTCATCACACTATTGACTTGCGCATTGTGGGACAGGCTTTGAGGAGTCAGGAGATGAGTTATTCACTGCAGGAGATCTAGCCTCTAACCTGCTATTGTAGCCACAGTACTTGTATGGTTAGTCCAATTCAGTTTATATTCAGTGGTAACCTCGAGGATGTTGAGAAAGCGGAGATTCAGTGATGGTGATGCCATTATATGTCAAGGGATGGTGGTTAGATTTTTTCTTGTTGGAGCTGATCATTGCCTGGCGCTTGTCAGCCCAACCCTGGATATCATCCAGCTCTAACAGCATTTATGCATGGACTGGTTCATATCTGAGGGGTCATGAATGGTGCTGAGAAATGTGCAATCTTAGAAATATCCCCACTTCTGACCTAATGATGAAAGGTAGGTCTTTGATGAACCAACCGAAGATGGTTGGGCCGAGAACACTATCCTGAGGAACTCCTTCACAGAGGTCCTGGAGCTGAAATCACTGACCTCCAATAACCACAACCATCTTCCTATGTGCCAGGTATGACTCCAACCCCGATTCACATTGACCTCAGTTTTGCTAGGGCACCTTGATCCACACTCCGTTAAATGCAGCCTTGATGTCAAGAGCAGTTACTCTCATTTCACCTCTGAAATTCAACTCTTCTATCGATATTTGAACGAAGATTGTAATGAGTTTAGGAGCTGAGCAGCCCTGGCAAAACCCAAACTAAGCGTGACTGAGCCGGTTATGGTGGAGCAAGTGCTGCTTGGTTGCTTTGTTGATGACACTTTTCATCACTTTACTGATGATTGACAGTAGACCTATGGGGCAGTAATTGACCGTATTGCATTTGTCCTGTCTTTCTGTGAAAAGAATATACTTGGTTAATTTTCCATACTGTCAGGTAGCTGACAGTGTTGTGGCTGTACATGGATAGCCTGACTTATGGCTTGGTAAATTCTGGAGCACACATCTCGAAATCTATTGCTGGGATGTTGTCAGGGCCCAGAGCCTTAGTAGTATCCAATTCCCCGAACCATCTCTTGATCTTGCCAGGAATGAATTGAATTGGTTAAAATCTGTGATGCTGGGGTGCCTCTACTTTCCCTTCTCACCTGCCTCTACTTCCCTTCTCTGTAACCTGCTAAATTTTCTTCTTATAGTGGCCAGCCAGCCAGATCTCATGCAACCCCAGACTTACCTGTAAGGCTGGGCTTAGTGCGCTCATCTTCGAGGACATTTAACAGTTCCAGCAGTCGCTGCCAGAGTTACACAGCTGTGATATGAGCCAGTCATGTAAACCCCTGCACCCCTTGCATAAAACGCAGCCCAATGTTTTCATTTCGTACAAGGAGTCTTGCAGTAATTCCAGTGGATACTTATCCTTGGCCTTAATGTCTACGATACAAAATCATGTCAATTTTTGTCTGTTACCTGCTGCAGATTTCCTGATCAACACTACTACATTAGAACTCTTGCAGATGTTTTTTCCCCACAGCAATCTGTACATAATTTTCTGTTGAGACCATTAGCAGAACAATAAAATAAAATTTACTAGTATACCAATCTCTCATGTGTATCGTCTGTGAATTTCTGAGATATGTATACCTATTAGAGATACGTATACCTAATTTAGAGGTCCATGACATTCGCAGAAATGAGGACTTTGACTTAATGAATGAACTAATTGTATGTGACCATCAGCACAGAACTAAGGTATCAATCCAAAGACCCACAAAAACAATACTTGAAGCCATGCTTGTGATATAATACACTGACACTTAAATAGTTACAATAATCCCTTATGTAAGTCTAACAGTGTTAATGGACATCATAAATCTTACTGACTACCTTGTCTAATTTGTGCTGAGTTTTTATTGCATGAAACTACTTTTTAAATTCATAAGAAAGTTCTGGAGTGCACAGATGCACCTGACAAGGTTTGCTGAACCAACTTGGATGGCCATACATAATGTATCTTACAACCCACTTATGCATTGCATGTTGTAATTTCCCGCTGTTTTCACTGCCCACGTATTTTTTTTTCATTTTACTGCCATGTTGAAAAATGTCTGAGAATGCCAGTCAAAAAAAAAATTCATTTGTTCAAATAAATTTACTCCTCCATAAAGCATTGTAAGAACAAAGATCTGAAGTGGAGTAATAGAAATGGTGAAGCTTATTACTTATGGATAATAGAACATTACTGAAATGTTTTTAAAAGAGAGGATAGCAACAGGTTTATTAAAAATACTTAGAAATAATTACAATTTACTTCCTTTTTTTATCTTTTCATTTTTGTTTTGTTCAAGTACTTCAGTTTATATTGGGATTAGGATGAGTGATAAAGTCTGCATTAACACGATCAGTTAAATGACAAGATCACAGATGAGTTTGACATGAATGAGCTAATAATAATTGAAGGGGTTGACTTCTTTGTTTGCAAGGGGGTGTGGAGGGTGGGGTTGGATGGTGTAAAGCTTATATTCATTATCTGGTACCAAATTGAAATGGCCATCTTCATAGGTGACTTGTGTCGGTGAATATCAGCAACTAATTTTATGTAAAGGCATTTAAACCAAGCTAATCCTGTCCTGTTTTCACCTTACATCTACACATCTGACAATAAACAATGGTCAAGAAGGAAGAACAAGAACCTGAGGGTAGCAAGGCTAATTGTTTTGACTCTTTAAAGCCCAATTAAGATCAAAACTTTAGTAGACTAGACATTGAGCCTGCATTCAACATAGTCCAAATACCAAGGTGCATTGTTGGATAGAGTGAGAAAGCATTTGGAAACAACCTCTTTTTATGTTACTAAATAGGCTAATATTTTCTTTTCAAGTATGAATAAACAACAAATCTATTACACTAACATTTATTTTCTTTCCTGTGGCTTTTTTTTTAGCTGTGCATGAACACGTACTGGGTCTTCTGAATGTTGCATAGCTCTCATAGAGCACACGGGCTCGATATTAGTTGTGCAGATTTATAAGTTAATGATCTATAGAATCAGAAATTTGAAATCTGAGACTTATCAGAAAATTTGCATTCATTTTGTGTTTTCTGTTTTCAAATGAAGATTGTAAAATGGGTCAGAGTGGGTCAAATTATATTCTGTGACACTGTCAAAAGTATAGCTGAGGCCTTTTGACAGTTCAGTTTATAGATTTGTTGATAGAATGTATTTGAAATAATTTTGCAGACAGTGTTTGATCTTTAATATTGAGTATTAAAACCATCAATAAAACATTTATTTTTTCCAGTTTCGTTGCAAGTATAAGTGACTGCACTAAAGCAATGAGGTGTGTGAAGCGATATATCAGGCTGTGAACTGATGCGTGTCTAGAAATATAGAATTATACTGGATTAAATACAAAGAAACTGTTCACATGTTAGGAATATTTAATAATGCAGCATAATGACCAATTTCAGCTGCTTCATAACAGCCCTTGAACTCACTCACACTATCTGGGCAAAAGGGTTGGGTAGTAGACAAATACTACCCATGCCCCAGGCTTAGCTGGATCCAGGGTTTTAGCATGCCTTTTTAATGGGCCTACTGCAATCCCAGAGAGCCCACTCTCGAGCTCTGGTGCTTCCAGAAGTGATTGGCTGGCGTCTCAAAAAAATGAGATTTCCTGATACTGAGTAGCAGTACCAATTTAGCCTGGGAACTCGTTTAGCTCAGGTGGCTGAATGCAAAGCAGTATGACACCAACAGTGTAGGGTTCAATTCCCCATTTCATGAAGGACTCTCCTTCTCAACCTCTTCCCCTTGCCTAAGATATGGTGGTCCTTAGTTTAAATCACTTTATTGAGAGAGCAGCCCTATGGTCTGGTAAGACTATGAAGACCAGCAGCCACAAAGGTAAAGGAATCCTGACTATAGCAACAACAAATTTAGCCCATACACAGCATTTTATGGCTGTAGGGTTAGAAACCCCAGATTTCCAGATCAATAGATAAAATAGATACAATTGTAACAGCATAGAAGGAGGTCATTTGGTCTGTTATATCCATTGCGGCTTTTTGTAGGGGACAAATCATCTAGTTCCACACACACACCATACCCCGACATTTTTTTCATTTTAAGACAATTAACCATTTCACTCTTGAAGACTTGAAAAGAATCTGCCTCTCAGAAAGTCCTCCAAGATTGTAAGCAGTCACTTCATAAATGTTTTTCCTCATGCCATGATAGTTTTTTACCATGGTCCTTCCATGAATGGAAGGAGGTGGACTTGGTTGAATCTTACAGTTTTTTGGCTAAGTGCAAGTTGCATTGAGCTTTTTGGAACATTTCTCATTGCAGGGCCTAATAGGCTTTCTCACCTTATCTTACCAAATGTCATTAAGTACCTACTCCATTCCATATGATGTCCTCTTGTTTGATTCCATCCGCATCCTACTTGACACTATTCATAGAATCGTAAGGCCCTTCTTCCCATCAAAACTACTCTAAATCTTCATTTATTTGAGGATGTAACTTTGAAGATGGACAAGGAAGAGCCAGTGGATGTAGTGCACCTGGACTTTCAGAAAGCCTTTGATAAAGTCCCACATAGGACATTAGTGAGCAAAATTAGGGCACATGGTATTGGGGACAAAATACTGACTTGGAGTGAAAATTGGCTGGCTGACAGAAAGCAAAGAGTAGTGATAAACAGGTCCCTTTCAGAATGGCAGGTGGTGACTAGTGGGGTGCCACAAGGTTCGGTGCTGGGACTGCAGCCATTTACAATATACATTAATGATATAGATGAAGGTATTAAAAGTAATATTAGCAAATTTGCTGATGACACAAAGCTGGGTGGCAGGGTAAAATGTGAGGAGGCTGTTATGAGAATCCAGAGTGACTAGGACAGGCTAGGTGAGTGGACGGATGCATGGCAGATGCAGTTTAATGTGGATAAGTGTGTGCTTCTCCACTTTGATGGCAAGAACAGGAAGGCAGATTACTATCGAAATGGAGTCAAGTTAGGTAAAGGGGAAGTACAATGAGATCTAGGTGTTTTTGTACATCAGTCAATGAAAGCAAGCATGCAGGAACAGCAGGCAGTGAAGAAAGCTAATGGCATGCTGGCCTTCATAACAAAAGGAATTGAGTATAGGAGCAGAGAGGTCCTTCTGCAGCTGTACAGGGCCCTGGTGAGACGGCACCTGGAGCATTGTATGCAGATTTGGTCTCCAAATTTGAGGAAGGACATTCTGGCGATTGAAGGAGTGCAGCATAGGTTCACGAGGTCAATTCCCAGAATGGCGGGACTAACATGTTGAAGGATTGGAGCAACTGGGCTTGAATACACTTGAGTTTAGAAGGATTAGAGGGGATCTGATTGAGACGTATAAAATTATTAAAGTATTGGACACTCTGGAGGCAGGAAGCATGTTTCTGCTGATGAGTGAGTCCAGAATCAGAGGACACAATTTAAAAATAAGGAGTAGGCCACTTAGAACAGAATTGAGGAGAAACTTCTTCATCCAGAGAGTAGTGGGCATATGGAATGCTCTGCCCCAGAAAACAGTGGAAGCCAAGTCTCCAGATACTTTAAAGAAAGAGATGGATAGTGCTCTTAAAGATAGTGGAATCAAGAGTTATGGGAATAAGGCAGAAACATGATACTGATTCTGGATGATCAGCCATGATCATAATGAATGATGGTGCTGACTCGAAGGACCAAATGGCCTATTCCTGCACCTATTTTCTATTTTTCATTGTTTATTGGTCCCAGTTTCCAGGACCTGACCCATAGCTTTGAATGAATGACATTTCAAGTGCTCATCCAAGAATGTTTTAAAAGGTTGTGAGGTTTCCCACCTCTACATCCTTCTGATAGTGCATTCTGGATTTCCACCATATTTTGGATGAAGAAATCTTTTCTCCAGTACCCTCTAAACCTTCTGCCTTTCACCTTAAAATTAAACCTTCTCATTCTCTTCAACTAAAGGGAATAGCTGCTTTCTATACACACAGTCCATGCCCCTCATTATTTTATACATTCCAATCAGGTCCTCTCTCAGTCTTCTCTATTGCAAAATAAACGATCTGAGCCTATTCAACCTGTCTTCATAGCTATACTGCTCCAACCCAGGCAACATCCTGGTGAATATCCTCTGAACCCCCTCCAGGGCAATCACATCTTTTCTATAGGGAAGTGACTAAAATAACTCCAGTGTCTTGTCACCAAGTCACCCTTTATTTAAACTGGGAAGCCCAAATGAGGGAATTCATATTCTGTGAGGTCCAGCTGGCCAACTTTGTTACAATCACTACAGTGATCAGAACTTCAGTCAGAACTCCAATTGTAACTGATAAAGGCAAGTGCAATTTCTTAACCATCCTTTTAAACTTCCTCCTGCCTACAGGCATCTGTGAACAAGCATCCCTCGATCCTTCCATTCTTCTGAACTTCCTAGTGTCCAACCATCCATTGAATATTCCCTTGTCTTGTTATTTCTTCCAAAGTGCATCCTATACACTGTTCAAGATTAAATTCCTTTTACCACAGATCTGCTTATCTGATCAATCTGTCTGTTTGGATCCAACATTCCAAGCTATCCTGGATCCCATTTGCTTTCACCTTCTTTAACAGTCTCTAATGTGGAACCTTGTCAAAGGCTTTGCTGAAATTCATATAAACTACATCAACTGACCACTTGTGTAAAAAATGCAATTAAATTTGTTCGGCATGACGTCCCTCTGACACAGGCATGTTGACTATTCCTGATCAAATCTTGCTTTCTAAACAGAGATTAATTCTCTCCTTCAGAATGTTCTCCAATTGTTTCCCTACCACTGATATGACACTCACTGATGTGTAATTCCCTGGTTTATCTCTAACACCTTTTTGAAAAGTGAAACCACTTTAGCTGTCCTGCAATCCTCTGGCACCTGTCTTGTGGCCAGAGAGGAATTTGAAAAATTGGGTCAGAGCCCCTGTAATTTCTTCCTTTGTCTTCCACAGCAGCACAGGATACAATTCATCTGGACCTGGTGATTTGTCCACTATTATCCACCAAAATGTCACTCCCTGTGTCAACCTGTTCAAGAACACTCATAGTCCCTCTTTCTGAATCCTATACCTGTACCTTTCTTCTCCAGAGTGAAGGCAGATGTGAAGAAGTCATTTAATACCCTACCAATATTCCCTGGCTCCATGCACAGATTGCTCCCTTAGTCCCTAATGGGGCCTACTGTTTTGCTGGTTTTTCTCTTTCCCTTGATATGCTTATAGATGTAGTGTTACTATAACTACTTGCCTACTCATAGAAACGTTTAAGTTTGGAGCAGGAATAGGCTATTTGACCTCTTGAGGTCAAACAATGCCCACTCCAATCCTCTACACTGTCTCTGTGTAGGTTGCATTAATGGTCAGTGTCAACAATAGTGCCCCCCACCATACTGTTCTCTCCAACCCTCACATGCCCCTTGAGATCCTACCCCCCACCCCTGTCACTGTTCTTGTCCCGACCTCTGCAAATGTGTTGGCTTTTATACCCCGGCCTTGACATCCCCATCCTTTTTGAGCAGCAATTCCCTGACTGGTTCTTTTAGGTTCCTTAACTAACAATGGATGGACTGCTAGGATTATCTGTGGCCTAGGCCCTCACTGACTTCAGCGAGTAGCCCTTAGATGTGATTGACCAGACCCCTGTCTACGGTGTTTGCAACTCCCCATCTAATAGCTCACAATTCTGCTGATTGCTTGTGATGGCTCTAAAAAAATGACTGTACTGTACTGGGGTAGATTCCCTGAACTCAAATAGTCAAAACATTCAGCTGACCAGGGTCGAGCACTTTAACTGTGAGCAGATCCTGCCCGTGACTGATGGCACCAGTACTCCCTGACTGACAGTGCTTCCCTTTCTCTTGACTAGATTGAGGATGAGTCTCCTCTCACTTTCCCAATAAATGTGTTTGCTGTGCATGAAGCTGGCATATGCTGTAGGTGTTGGATTGATCTCACGGAGTGCTATTCATCAAGGTGACCTTTCCCTCCTTTCTCAAGGCAGATTGTCTGTGTATCTGCACAAAAGAGCAAATAAATACAGCAGTACTAATAGCCTCTGGCTCTAACTGAAACACCAAAGCACTAACAGGCATGAATGGTACGACACACGTGTCGAAACAAAGTATACAAACACTAAGAGAACAAGTAAGAAGTCCTGAGATGCAGCTCAGTCCAGTCTGTGAGCTAGGTGCTTTCCCAATGTACAAGGTGTCCTTATAGTAACCTTTCAATGCTAGTTGCCAATGTGCCCTGCAATGTGTGTCTGTGCTTCCTAACTATCCTAAGAGGTATAATGATAATTGTGAGAGATTGTTAAATATGAGATGCCAATGTCCATGGATGACTCTGTGTGCAGCAGGTGCCTCACCAGACTTCTCATCCAATTCTGCCACAAATCACTTCAGAGCCCACTCAGGGTCTCTCAGGCCCCTATAAGATTCTGTCCATCATTTCTACTTTGTCCAGACCCATAATGATCTTGAACACATTGAACAAATCTACTCGTAATCTTCCCTTCCCAAAGGAAAACATTCCCCTTAGTTGAAGCTCCTCATTCTTAGAACCATTTCTGTTCGCTGTCCAATGTCTTCACATCCTTCTTAAAATTGGACACAACGCTCCAGATGAAGTCACATCTCTGTTTTATACAGACTTATCATAACTGCTTTGCTTTTGTGCTCCATGTCACAACTTATAGAGCCCAGATTTCTGTAAGCTTTGTCAACTGACTTCTTAATCTGCCCTGACACCTTCAATTGTTTGCAGAAATGTATGCTCACGTCCCTGTTCATGCACTCTCTTCAGAATTGTACACTTTAATTTACTCTCTTAATTCTTCCTACCAAAATAAATAACTTTGCAGTGTTTGCAGCAAATTTCAACTGCAATTTATCCTCATTTCATCAGCCTGTCTCTGTCCTCCTTTAGTCTATCACTATCCTCAAAGTTCATAAAACATCCAAGTTTTATCTCAGTTGCAAATTTTGAAATTGTCCTTGTGTCCCCATGTCAAGGTCATTAATGTAGGTCCACAATGTGGGCAACACAAGGGAACTTAAAGACAGGTAAAATTTGAAAAAGCTGACAAAACTAAGGGAGGGTATCCTAACGTGCATTGTGCATGCATTTTATTTCTGGATCATATTCATATTCTGAATAAATTTACTAATGGGAAAATACAGAACTAGCAATTATAAAAGTGACCTGACTAGCTAATGCGTGCTGTTTGTTGAAATGAAGTAATAGCTGAAAAGAAACGCAACACAAACAACAAAGGGCCAAACCCCACGTTATTAATATTTCAACAATACCTTGTATTTAAGTACTACCTTCAGCTCAGTAAACAACCCAAGATATTTAATGAAAGTGTTATTAAAAAAAATGGCATATAAGGGAATATTAGGGCAGATGACCAATTGGTTTGGTTAAAGAGGTAAGTCTTGAGGAGTGCTTTAAAAGAAGAAAGAGCAGTGGAGAGTCTGACAGGTTTAAAGAGAGATTTCCTGTGTGCAACTGTCTGTGTGAAGTTTGCATGTTCTCCCCGTGTCTGCGTGGGTTTCCTCCCACTGTCCAAAGATGTACAGGTGAGGTGGATTGGCCACGGGGAATGCCGGGTTACAGGGTTAGGGTAGGAGGGTGAGTCTGGGTGGATGCTCTTCGGCGACTCAGTGTGGACTCGATGAGCTGAATGGCCTGCTGAGTGTGTAGTGCTGGAAAAGCACAGCAGGTCAGGCAGCATCTGAGGAGCACGAGAATTGACGTTTCGGGCAAAAGCTCTTCATCAGGAATGAGGCTGGTAGCCTAGGGAGTGGAGAGGTGGGTCAGAGGGGAGAGTGGAGCAGACAGGTGGGAAGGAAGGTGAACAGGTACGATAGGTCATGAGGACGGTGCTGAGTTGGAAGGTTGGATATGGGATAAGGTGGGGGGAGGGGAAATAAGGAAACTGGTGAAATCCACCATGGGGTTGGAAGGTCCCGAGGCAGAAGATGAGGTGGACCAACCAACTCCACCGCCCCCTGGCCAAACACTTCAACTCCCCCTCCTATTCCGCCAAGGACATGCAGATCTTGGGTCTCCTCCATCGCCACCCCTTAACCACCTGACACCTGGAGAGATAATGCCTCATCTTCCACTTAGGGACCCTCCAACCCCATGGCATCAATGTGGATTCGCCAGTTTCCTCATTTCCCCTTTCCCCACCTTACCCCAGATCCAACCTTCCATCTCGGCACTGCCCTCATGACCTGTCCTACCTGTCCATCGTCCTTCCTGCCAATCCACTCCACCCTTCCCTATCACTATCACCATTGCCCCCACCTCCATACACCTATCGCACTCTCAGCTACCCTCCCCACAGCCCCACACCCCTCCCATTTATGTCCTCACCACCTAGACTCCCAGCCTCATTTCTGATGAAGGGCTTTCGCCCGAAATGTCAATTCTCCTGTTCCTTGGATGCTGCCTTTTCCAGCCCTTCACTCTTGGCTCTGATCTCCAGCTTCTGCAATCCTCACTTTCACCTGAATGGCCTGCTGCCACACTCTAGGAATTCTATTCTATGATTCCAGACTTTAGGACCTAGATAGTTGAAGGCACAGCTGCGAATGATGGGGCAATAAAAATTGTCAAAGTTTGAGAAGCTAGAATTAAATGAACACAATATCTCGGGTGGTTGTGAGGTTGATAGAGAGTACAGCGATAAGAAGAGGTGAGACCTTGGGTAGATTTTAGGATGATAATTTTAAATTCAAGCATTAACTAACTGCTGGGAAATATAAGTCAGGATGGAGGATGGATCTTGGTGGATATTAGAATTGGGACAACAGATTTGGATGAAACTAAATTTACAGTGGATAGGTTGTTAGAGGTTAACCAGAAGTTAACAAAAGCATGAATGAAGGTTACAGCACCAGATGAACTGAAAGAGAGATGAAGTCAGATAAAGTTGTGGAAGTGAATCTATATGTTCTTAATGATGGGAAGAAATAATGTAGTTGAAAATTCATTTTAGGTAAAGTACAGCACCAAGGTTGCAAAAAAATCTGTTTGGCCTCAGAGAGTTGTTAGTGTGAGGGATGGGATCAGTGACTAGTGATGGAGTTTGTGATGATGAATGCAGACAATAACTTTGATTTGTTCAAAAATTAGTTACAAGAAATTTTTGCTCATCCAGTATTGGATGTAAAGCAAGCAGTCGAACATTTTTTGACCTGCAACTCATAATATCATAGTTCTAAAGAAAAATTATACCAGATGCAAAATATAAACTCTGTTTCTCTCTCCACAGATGCTGCCAGACCTGCTGAGTTTCTCCAGCAGTCTCTGTGTTTCTTTCAGATAATCATACTTGTTTGTAATGTTGTAATAAAATCAAGTTGTAGTGCAAACTATATATTTTTTGTTGTCTGTAAGTGATGGTAATTTTTATATGACCAATTATTAAAATTACGGTTAATGTATTAAAAATATTAAATATACATTAAAATTGCAGTTAAAATGTAAAATTCAGTAATTTCACATTGATTGCAATATGAAACCATCAAAACTCCAAATGGGAATTCAACAGAAGTTCTTCACAGGAAGGAAATTGGAATGAGTGATGCTTTAGCCAAGATCTTTTCAATGGTGCAACATATTTTATAAGCTAGAATATGCAAATAAATGGGGGAAAAATCAAAGTTATACTGTGATAAAGATTTGAATTCTATCATTTGTGAAATGGTTCATGTTACCTGACCTTCAAGATGAGGTTACATACTTAGTCACAGGTCTTTTTTTTCTCAAATATCTTCCAATCACTCCAACCCAAAAAAGACAGAGAAACTATCAGACTTTTGATTTATTGTGTCTTTTCGGTTCTGCTTTGGCTATAATGAATCTCCATGAAATCTGCCATGATGTAAAAACCGAAGAAATAAGTTATTATGTGCTTTTTAAACTCTATATGTTTAATGTGATAATGATGTTAATTTCTTAATAGGCATTCATTAATGACAGTTTTTTTTACTGTAAACAGGCAAAGATGTCAAAATCCATTCAGCGTATCTCTGCTTTTCTACAATCTTTGGCAGACTCCTGTGAGACAAAGAACGACACAGCAAACAAACACAGCAAGCAAGATGGTGTAATCAAAGACAAGAAAAGTCAAGCAGTTCAAATAACAGTGTAATTGGACATTCACCTGTTTGCCATTTCACACTTCCATGGACTGCAACTCAGTCACCTCCCAGCATGCTTTGTCTTCTTTTACTTACAGCAAATCCATAACAATGAAACAGGTGACTTTCATGCTGCTGTCAGGAACAATCTCATTTCAGCTCTGGGTGACTGATTGCAATTGGCTTTGCCTCATCTGATAATTAATCTATGTCACCATTAATTGGAAGAGAGAATAATTACTGGCGATGTTGACAGTGACTGTACGCTTCTCCAGATTTCTGCCTATTGCTCAGGCCTAACTAATAACTCTGCAGTTCATCACTGAAACTTTACTTTATACATGTTGTAACAATCTCTGTAGACATGTAATGTTTTTGCATATGCCCGCTAGGCCCTTTGTTATCACTTGTCAATAGTTTTGAATTCCAAAAGCTGACTCCATCTTAGCACTCGTTTGTATTCTGTCTTAATTTTGTGGAAGTTTAAAGTTTTCAATGAGCTGGAGATGAATGATTAATGAATAAATCCAAATGCTTCATTTTGTCCATGGATCATTAGTCAAGTCCTTTGTGTTAAAGACCTGAGAAAAGGAGTGGAAATTATTGAGACATTAGCCTGAAGCAATCTCGAGGTAAATATTATGCAAAAAGAAAAAAAATGTTTGGTGCACATCGTATAGTGATCACTGACCCTGTGAGAACATTTTTACAAAGTTTTACCTCATTTTACCAGCCCTTATATGGCGTTATTTGCTAGTTATTATTTTATAACTTAATAATACTAATAATGCAATAACCCTGAAGAACAGTCCAAAATAAAGCATTTTCCATTCTCTGAAGATGTTCACAGTACATCTGTAAAACAAACAAATAATACTTTGAATGCAATGGGGTTTGAGTTTATGGACTTATGTACTCAATGACATAATCATGTAAAATTGGTCAATATAAATAACAGACATAGAAATATCTGCAAGCCGAATGAAAATACATTAAAGGTCAGCCAGCATATGTAAAGAGAAAGATTAGGTTAGCATTTTGAGGATCAGATCCTTCTCAAACATTATTTTAACCATTGCATTCCCAGACAAAAATCAAGCACCCCATTACTTCGAGTGTCACAAAGCATCAAATTCTCCAAGTTTACTGCCATTAAACAGAATCAAAAAATCAATGCAATAAAAGAAAATGAAAAGTTGTTTTTCTCATTCTCAGGATATCCTAAAGCACTGCACAATCATTGAGATATTTCTGAAGTCAGTGTTGGATGTGCAGGCAAAGATAACTGCTAGTTTGCACGTGACAAAGCCCACAATGCAATAATTAGATAATGACTGGTTAAACTGTATTGGTAATTTTGGTTGAAGGATACATATTGACTTGGAAATCAGAAAAAAACTCCTTGTTTTTACTTGAAAAATACCATGATAACTTTTTATATATATCTGAACTAGAAAGTTGTGGCTTAATATCACATCAAGATAATGCATTGATCAAGACAGTAACTTCTGAGCATTGCTCTGAAGTGACTTGGTGCTATGTATTGCCTTGGAGTTTAACTTGAACTCATGATCTTTCCTAATTCAGAAGCAAGTGTGCTACCAAGGAAACAAGCAAGAACAAAGCACAATACTGAATTGTCGGAAATCTGAAGGGAGAATGCTGGAAGTTCTAGCAACATCAATGGAAAGAGAAACACAATTAATGTTTCAGAACCTTGATGATTCACAGGATTCACAGAAATTGTATACTAACAGCCATTCAGTCTTCAGTGTTGTTGGGTCAAAATCTTGGAACTCCCTCCCTAATGACATTGTGGGTCTTTCTAAGGCACATGGATTTCAGTGATTCAAGAAGGCTGCTCAACACCACCTTCTCAAGGGAAACCAGGCAATAAGTGCTGGCCAGCAAAGGATGCTGCTCCATCCTGAATAATTATAAAACAATAAATAAATCCTGAATCAGAGGAAAAGGGTTTGGGAGGAAAGAACAAAAGCAGAGATATATGTGGTCAGATAAAATGCACAGGAATTATTAAATAATGAAAAGGATGTGTTATAAGTGAACAGAGGTTGATATTAAGAGAAATAAAGAAACAGAAGATTTACCAGGGGTACTCTGTACTTTGCAACAGCAAAACTATGACCAGCACCTGCTATTTGAAAGAGTGAAGGCAATGGTTAATATCACAAGTTGCTAAACTCAATGCTGAGTCTGTAAGATTGTAAATTCCTGAATTTCTTTTTAAAAAGAATGAAATGTCAACAACAGTTACACCTTAAGTGTTAGCAGATAAACATGGTCTTTAAATAAGAAAATCAGACATAGCAAAAAGTAAAATCATAATGCCATTGTTTGCTGTCTATAGATTTGAATTCTAGATCTTGAATTAAGTTTTAGGTTTAAATTGAAATATTGTTTTTGTCCTTTGTACTTTACATTCTGCTCCTCTTTAACTGGCATTTGACTCTCCATTGAATCCAATGCTGATACTGCTTGTGTAATACAAATAAGATACAGTGAAACTTGTCATTACAATCACCCGTAATAACCAAAATGAGGTTTATCAAAATGGGAAAGTGCTGTCATTGTGGTAAAGTTACCAGATTAGTAATCGAGAATCCCAAACTAATGTTCTGGGGACATGGGTTTGAATCTCACCATAGCAGATGGCGAAATTTGGATCCAGTAAAATTCTGGAATAACTGGCTTGTTTCATGGAGATCTTGTAACCATCATCAATTATCTTAAAAAACCCAATTGGTTCACTTATGTCCTTTAGGGAAGGAAGTCTATTGTCGTTACTTAGTTTTGCCCACGTGTGACTTCAGACTCACGACAATGTGGTTGACTCTTAAATTCTTCTGGGCAATTAAGGATGGGCAATAAGAGATGGCCCAGCCAGCAATATCCACGAACAAATGTTTTTTTAAAAAGGTGACCATTTAATGGAATTTTTTTGTGAACCACCCTTGCTTGTGTTGACAAGATATTTACATACTTAAGGTTTTAAATGTTTACAAAGTTCCCTTTTGTATATTAATTCATTACTGTTAAACTGATGATTGGTTTATTTGAACCAGGAATCGTTTGATCAAGCTAGAGTAGATTATAAGAAAATTTTGAACATATTTTCATTTATAAATCACAACATAGATTAAAGTTCAGAATTGTGAATTATTATTTTGCTTGCATTCTACATTATGATCAATAGTTACGACTTAACATTGAGAGCCAAAATTCTTTGATAAATTTAGCTATGAGGAAATATTAGGCAAATTTGGTTTGTTTTCAGTTGTACATAAATGAATGAAGGGGCGACCTGGTAGAACTTTACAAAATTATGGGAGGTACGAATAGAATGCATACTCAGAGTCTTCTTCCCAGGGTAGAAATGTCAATTACTAGCAGACATAGGTTTAAGGTAAGAGGGGTAAGTTTAAAGGAGATGTGAGAGGCAGGTTTTTTAACACAGAAAATGATAAGTGCCTGGAAATCGCTGCCAAAGGGGTGGTGGAGGCAGATACAACAGCAACATTTAGGAGGCATCTGGACATCTAGATATATGAATAGATATGGACTGCATAGAGGCAAAAGGTTTTGGTTTCGGAAACATCATGTGTCAGTGCAGTCTTGGTGGGCCAAAGGGTTAATCCAGTGCTGTATTAGAACTTAGAACATAGAACAGTACAGCACAGAACAGGCCCTTCAGCCCACGATGTTATGCCAACCATTGATCCTCATGTATGCATCCTCAAATTTCTGTGATCATATGCATGTCCAGCAGTCTCTTAAATGTCCCCAATGACCTTGCTTCAAAAACTGCTGCTGGCAATACATTCCATGCTGTCACAACTCTCTGTGTAAAGAACCTGCCTCTGACATCCCCTCTATACTTTCCTCCAACCAACTTAAAACTATGACCCCTCGTGTTAGCCATTTCTGCCCTGGGAAATAGTCTCTGGCTATCGACTCTATCTATGCCTCTCATTATCTTGTA
>NC_057713.1:58481849-58511139 GCF_004010195.1 Chiloscyllium plagiosum | reverse complement strand
GGCGAAGCAATTGCATTTCTCGTTTCCCAAAGCAGCCGAGGACAAATCTGGTCCGGGCCTGGCGCCTTGTCAATCTTAATGTTTGACAAAATTTTCAGCACATCAGCTTCCTCTATCTCTATCCATTCCAGCATGCACACCTGCTCTTCAAAGGTTTCATTCACTACAAAGTTTGTTTCTTTCGTAAAGACAGAAGCAAAAAACTCATTTAGGGCTTCCCCTATCTCCTCAGACTCCACACACAAATTCCCTATGCTATCCCTGATCAGCCCTACTCTTTCTTTGACCATCCTCTTATTCCTCACATAGTGTAAAATGCCTTTGTGTTCTCCCGAATCCGTTCTGTCAAGCCTTTCTTGTGCCCCCTCCTGGCACTCCTCAGACCATTCCTCGCCTGCCTGTAATCCTGTAGAGTATAAATTGTTATAAAGTTTCGGAGTCATTGAGTCATACAGCATTGAAACAGACCCTTCGGTCCAACTTATCCATGCCGACCAACTTTCCCAAATTAAACTGGTTCCACTTGCTTGGAATATTTGGCCCATATCTCTTTTAACCTTTCCTATTCATGTATTTCTAAGGCACATGGATTTCAGTGATTCAAGAAGGCTGCTCAACACCACCTTCTCAAGGGAAACCAGGCAATAAGTGCTGGCCAGCAAAGGATGCTGCTCCATCCCGAATAATTATAAAACAATAAATAAATCTTTTAACCTTTCCTATTCATGTACCTGTCCAAATATCTTTTAAATGTTGTAACTGTACCTGCACCTACATTTCCTCAGGCAGTCCATTCCACATATGAACCACCTCTGGGTGAAAACGTTGCCCCTCAAGTCCCTTTTAAATTTTTCTCCTCTCATCTTAAAAATATGCCCCCTAGTTTTGAACTCCCCCACCTTAGGAAATAAACCTTTACTATTCACCTTATCTATGCCCCTCATGATTTTATAAACCTCCATAAGGTCACTCCTCAACCTCCTATGCTCCAGTGAAAAATGTCCCAGCCTATCCAACCTCTCCTTTTAACTCAAACTTTCCCAGCAACATCCTGGTAAATCTTTTCTGAGCTGCATCCTACCTGTAAATATGGTGCAGCCATAGGTGGTGGAATTCCTTGTAGGGGTGGCGGAATTATTGGCAAACTGGAATCAAATGGTGGTCGCTCAAAAGGAGGACATAGTGGAGGTCCTCATCATTGCAAATAGTGGAGGAGGTGGACATACATGAAGTGGTGATGGACCCTGTCACATTGCAACTGTTGGAGAAGTTGCACCACGAAGTTCTAACATTTGCTAATTGCCATCCAGGCCTGTTTGGAACTTTATAAGTTAATTTGCTTTAAATCTGAAATCACTGCAAGATTTAAGTTATTTCCTTGTAATTGTGTTCATGATACTTGCTTTAGTGGAATCCGAACTGTTATTTCAAGTCAACATTAAGAAATACGAATTACTAAAGCTTACTTACATTAATTGCATAACCACCTGGCTATACTTACAGGCTGTATAACATGGCAATTTGTATAAAATACAATTTATATAAAATATAAAATACATTGAATAATGTAATGATGTATTATATAATTCTTGCAAACATCCTGTGAAAAGGCAGGTGTGATATTAGGGTGAATTGTAATCTCCCAAAAATGGCTGGTTAACAGGTTAAAATGCTTAAAACTGTCAAAATGTCAGGAATCTGGCTGGTAGACATTGACTTTCACTCCTAACATGAGTACATTTTTCAGTGCTTGGAATATCCCACGGGATGGTGCATGCTATTTAAATTAAATAAATGCTTCTTAACTACAGTTTTAATCCAGAATTCTGACTTCACAAGAATTTTCTGAGCTTCCTGGAATTCACCATATAATATAAGTGGGCAGCAGAGAATGACTGAGAATTGATGAGCACCAAATACTTCTTTCTTTGGATAGTAACTTTTGCTGTCTTGGAGATCTTTTTTGCCTTTCATTGCCACGTCCCAACTGTCAATTTTCACAGCAGCATAAAAATAGCTTATGTAATTTTTAAATTGGACTGCGGGTAATGAGCATGAATAGCAAGTAGGAGCAGTAGGAGCTCACTGCCAACTCCTAAACACTTAGCTCCATCTTCTTTGAAACAGTTTCCTTAGTAGAGGGGACACAAGCCAAGTTTCCTGGGCAAGACTGAGCACCAGTGCCTCAGGAGGCTCCAATGTTTTTATCAGTTTGTCACTATATTTGTAGCCTCATGTTAAAGGATGTCTTTCCAAGTGAACCACATGACCTGCCATTTGCAGTAGTGATCAAGACCAAACTTTCTCTGCCTCTAGCCCCTTCCGCGGATCTATTACACGTACACTTCAGAGATGCTGAATGCTGTGTTTACCAAGGTCAGCAACAATGAGAGGACACATGGATTTGTTGCTCTGGCTGGATTTCTCACATGTTCCAGAAAGTCATAAATTGCATAGTCAAGGTGCCCAAGAGGTCACGCCAATTGGAAAAGTACTTTCTTCATCAACGGTCAGATCGTCAACAAACACTGAAAGGTTATCATGTATATTTGTGTAACATACTCAGGAAGCTGCATTCAATCTATGCTAATGAGATCTTCTACAGATATTGACACAATGAAGCAGAATCATTAAGTAAATGGCTCTTTGGAAACAAGGGTCACTTTCTGGAAACATACCTGTTGATGACATGGCCCTGCTATTGATGCCCAGGCAAAATAGAACAAAAAACAAATTAACCCAAAATTTGTAATTGAACAAGAAATTGGAATGCCAATAGGGTTGCATTTCATCTACTTGGGGAGATCTGTGGGGACTGACACCAGCGAACCTGGCAGTAGGGATGAATGCAAAAGGTGGCTCAACCAAAGAGCCACAAATAAAAGACCTGCAAATGCTGGAGATCTGAAACAAAAACAGAAACAGCTCAAGAAATTCAGCAGGCCTGGCAACAACTGTGGTGGCTATACTTAAATAAAAGATTTTGAATCCAAAGATCCTTTATCGGAACTGAAAGCAGCTGGGAAGTATGTATGCTGATGACAGGTTTGGGGAAGGGTGGATGCATGTGGGGGGAAGAAGGAGAAGGATAGATGGAGACAGTGCCAAGACAAAAGAGAAAAGGGGAAGCAGATTGTTGATGGTAATCTGGGGAGGAAGTATAGGCGATAGCACTAGGTGTGAATCGTTGAAAATGACTTGGCTGTGCTAGGAGCCACAGATACAGAATATGACCTGGAGTGTGGTGGTGGGTAACCAACATGGAAGGCGTTCGAACACTGAAATTATTAAAAACAATTTGAGTCCTGAGGGCTGTAAGGTACCTAAGTAGAAGATGAGGTGTTATTCCTCCAGGCATTGAGCTTTTCTGGAGCACTGTAGCAGGCTTAAAAGAGAAACTTAAAAATCACACAACACCAGGTTATAGTCCAACAGGTTTAATTGGAAGCACACTAGCTTCCAATTAAACCTGTTGGACTATAACCTGGTGTTGTGTGATTTTTAACTTTGTACACCCCAGTCCAACACCGGCATCTCCGAATCATAAAAGAGAAACATTGGCATGGGAACACTGCAGTGCATTGAAGTTGCAAGCATCTGGAAGCTTGGGTTCATTTTTAGAGATAGAGTGGAGGTGTTCAGCAAGGTGGTCCCCCAATCTGCATTTTGTCTCCCAGGGTAAAAGAGATCACATTGTGGGCAGTGAATAAGGGTGCAAGTATTGATTAAAGTGCTTCACTTGGAAAATGTGTCTAGGGGCTTGGATAGGAGGGAAGAAGTAAATTGGCAGATGTTACACCTTCTGTGATTGCATGGGAAGGTGTTGTGGATATGTGGGAAGATATTGGGAGTGGAGGAGGAGTGGATCACAGTGTTCTGGAAAGAAGAGTCCCTGCAAAAGACTGACAAAGGAAGGGAAGGAAATAAGTGTCTGGTGGTGGCATCCGCTAGAGGTGGCAGAAATGGTGGCTTACGATCTTTTGGATGTGAGTGCTGGTGTATTGGAATGTGAGGATTAAAGGACCCTATCATTGTAATGGGAAGGAAGAAAACAGATGAGTGTGGTAAGCAGGTCAGACACGGATGAGGGCCCTATCAAAACAGTAACAGGGAATCCTTGGTTGAGTAAAATGATGGACATTTCTGAACCTCCCCTCTGTGGAAGGTGGCATCAACAGAACAGATGCGGAGAAACTGGAGAATAGAATAGACTCTTTACAAGAAGCAGGGTGTGAGGATGCACAGTCCAGTTAACTGTGGGAGTTGGTGGTTTGTAGTGGATATTGGTTGTCAGCTTATCCCCAGAAATGGAAAGACTTGTAGAGGAAGGGAAGTGAGGAGTCAGAGAAAGACTGGCTGAAAGTGGGAGCAGGGTAGAAATTGAAAACAAAATTGATAATTTTTTTCAGATGAAAGAAGGAACTGACACTATTGATGTCATGAATGTACCAGAGAAGTAATTGTGGGAGGGACCCAAGTAGAATTGGAACAATGAATGTTCCATGTACCCCAAAAAGAGACAGGCATAACTGGGGCTCATGCAGTTACCCATAGGACATGACCTGAAGAAAGTGACAAGAGTTAAAGGAGAAGCTGTTCAAAGTGAGGACAATCATGGCCAGGTGAAAGAGGGTAATGATGGATGGGAACAGTTCAGGGTAGTAATTGGCCAAGTTTGATTTGTCTTGCTTTTTATGTGCAGGACATACCTTGGCAATTTTCCACATTACAGGGTAGATGCCATGCTGTGGTTGTACCGGGAGAGCTTGGCGAGGAGGGTGCTATGACCTGGAGCACAAGTCTTCAGTACTTTTTCTGGAAAGTTGTCAGGACCCATAAGCTTTGTAGTATCCAATGCCTCCAACCATTTCTTAATATTACATAGAGTGAATCAAACTGGCTGAAGGCCAGTGATGCTGGGGACTTCTGGCAGAGGCTGAGATGGATCATCTGCCTGAAAATTGTTGCAAATGTTTCAGCCTTATATCTTTTGCTTAGAAAACAGGAGCAGGAATATGTGATATGGCCTTCTGAGCATGCTCCACCATCCATTATGATCAAAACTGATTATCCAACTCAGTATGCTCTTCTTACTTTCTCCCCATACACTCTGATCCCTTTAGTCCCAAGAACTATATCTAACAGCTTCCTGAAAACATTCAATATTTTTGCCTCCACCACTTTCTGTGACAGAGAATTTCACAGGCTCACCATTCTCTGAATGAAGAAATATTTCCTTATCTCAGTCCTAAATTGCCTAACCTGTTTCCTTAAACTCTGAAGCATGGTTCTAGACTCCCTGTTTGTTGGGTACACCATTTGTGCATTGATCCTGTTTACTCCTGTTAGAAGTTTCCAGATTTCTATGAGAAACCGCCAATCCCACATTCCCCCCACTCCACCTGCTATTCCACGAAATCCCAGTGAATATGGTCTCAATTAATCTAATCTCTCTTCAACCATCCCCATGAACCAGTTTTGGTAAACCTTTGTTACATTACCTCCAAAGCCAGAACATCTTTCTTCAGATGGAATAACCAAAGTGCACACAATATTCCAGGTCTGGTCTCACCATGACCCTCTACAATTATAACAAAGCATCCCTACGCCTGTCATCATTTCATTTTGTTATGAAGGGCAATGTGCTAGTTGCTTCCTTCACTTTTTAGCACAGAACTTACAGTCAGGCATCCTTTGTGAGTTAAATAGAATCATGTAGTCATAGGGTTTTTGTGACACAGAAAGAGACCTTTCAGCTTCAGTCATCAAATGTCCCACTGTCCTAATCCTATTTTTCAGCACCTGGCAGCACATGGCTTTGTGTGCTATGGCATTTCAAGTGTTCATCTAAACAATTCTTAAATGTTTTGAGGGTTCCTGCCTCTATGAGCCTTTCAGGCAGTCAGTTCTAGATATCCTCAATGCTTTGGTTAAAAAAGAATTTCCTCAGATCCTCTCTAAACCTGTTGTACTCTAACTTAAACTGTGCCCCCTGACTGTTGATGCCTCTAATAAGGGGAAACATTTCTATCTTGCCTGTCTGTGCACCTCAGAACTTTGTTCATCTCAATCAAATTTAACCCTCACCCCACCCCAGCCTTCTCTGCTCCAAGACAGGCCACCAACATTTGCTTTAGGGCCGAATTGCTGCAGCCCAAGCAATATCCTGGTTAATCTCCACTTCACCTTCGCTACAGGAATTACATCCTTCCTAAACTGAGGCAATGGCCAAATTAACATTCTATACATCTCCATCATAACCCCCTTGCTCTTGTATTCTTAACCACTGTATCTGCATGTCCTGTTGCTGTTGAAGATCTGTAGACATGCAGATCAAGGTCCATTTGATCCACTGCACCTCCTAGGGTCCTACCTTGCAAGGTGTACTTCCTTACTTTGTTAGTCTGTTCAAAATGCAATTTCACACTTTTTCAGGATTAAATTTCATTTAACATTGTTCAGCCCATCTGTAACAGTCTACAGCTTGAGGCTTTCTTCCTTGCTATTTACCACAAAACTAGTTTTATGTCATTTGTGAACTTACTGACCACACCTTTTACATTCATGTCTAGATCATGAATGTACACAATAATACACCACTACTGGCTTTTTACACACAAGGTCTTTAGAGTTGTTTTTGAAGGAGGCAGCCTCTGTGTCTCAGCCTGCTTTTTTCAGTGTTTGAAGTAGGCAGCCTCTGCAGTTCAGCTTGCTCTGAGCATAGAAGCAGAGGCAGGCAGCTTGCAGCAGTGGAGTGCACTGACTGATAAATGTATCAGAGAGGGGGTGAACAAGTCACTGTATGCCACAATTTTATGTTAGAGCTGTAGCATATGCCAGGTGGCAAACACAATGCATGTGCTTGAAATAAATGGCAATGTGCAAAAGTCAAAGTGAGACAAGGATGGACTCGCGTAAGTAAGGGGTACTTCCACTGTCAGTGAAGGGGGATGGCTGCAGTCACTCAGGCACTTGGTTCTGTGCGAGTCCAGAGATACCTGACTTTGCAGTTAGTGTCTGGGCTATGGTCAGTCCTCAAGGTCAGGTGCAAGCAGTCTGGGGATTACAAGCAGGTGACTTGACTTGTTGTTGCATGATGGTCTGGGAGTGGTCCATAATTAGTTAGGATTGCCCTGCCAAGTCAGTCTGGGAGTGGACACATGGTCAGTTTGGGGAATTGGGTCACTGATAGCCAACAGGCTTATCAAATGGCAGTGAACAGCATCTGGGGAGATAAAGTTTGGGGATGGGCTTCCTTGCACTGTTCACTGAGGATAAAGTAATAGGGTCAATTATCTCATAGTTAATGGAAGGGGACCTAAAGTTTTCAATGAAATTTCAAGGTGATCACAGTCACTCTGACCTTTACTCGGGAGGATCAGTAAAGGCACAGGAACCTCTAGAATCATGGGCTCTGGAGGGAAAGTGGGTACATTGATAGTGATGTAAAGGGACTCAATCAATTTGGGATGTGGCTGAAGGGTCATCAGTGCCAAAGGGACAGCAACACAAATGGAATTTGAAGAATAAGGGGAAATTTGTAGCTCACAGGCAGACACTGGCAGTTATCCATGCAAACATGAAAGTGGACCCTCATCATATTGATCAAAAGCCAACTACACAATGAGCTCATGAAAATAATTGGAACTGCCTGCAAAGTGAGAAGATTTTTTTTTTCTTTCATTGGAGCCAATATTGTAATATTCACTTTGAGGCCCTGAAAGAGACACTTGCAGAATCTATACCCCAGTGCCATGTTGGGTGAGGGCTTAATGACAAGCTTAATTATTATGGATGTGAGGCCTCACACAACTCTTCAATAACACTGTACTTTTCCCACAGATTATTTGCTAATGGAGTTGAAATGTCAAAAGCCATGCTTTCCAATTATGAGGCCTTGCTTTGACAGAAAATTAACAGGAGAACAATATGGTGGAAGCAAGAGCTTCAGAAAGCCAAGCAAGAACAGCAACCTCCAGTAGCCACCTCACTGCCTCCAGAGAGTGAAGCTGCAAGGAAACGCAAAGTTAAAAATCACATGATACAAGGTTATAGCCCAACAGGTTTATTTGGAAGCACTAGCTTTCGAAGCACTGTTCCTTCATCACAACCACCTGATGAAGGAGAAGCACTTCAAAAGATAGTGCTTCTAAATAAACCTGTTAGACTATAACCTGGTGTCGTGTGATTTTAAACTTCGTACATCCCAGTCCAATACCGGCATCTCCAAATCGGGAGGCACAAAGGAATGGTAGGAACTAGGAATTTTAGGTTTCACCACCTACAAATAAATGTCAGAACTGTAATGCCATAGAAGATAAGGACATCCAGATCGATCATGCACCATTATGGCAACTGCTGAATGAGGATATTTTATTATTCATTAGGAGATGTGAGAATCAAGGTTGGGCCTTCACTAACTGCCTTTGAGAAGGTGGTGGTGAGCTGTCTTCTTGAACCATTGTAATCTATTTGTTGTAGACATTGTAACAGTGCTACTAGGGAGGGTGTCCCAGCATCACTGAAGGAACAGCAACATACATCCGAGACATGATGGTGAGGCTTTGATTTGCTGGTTGTGGTATGTAATTGATGTTCTTGTCCTCCTAGATGGTAATGACCATGGGTGAATTCTGCAGTGCATCTTGTCGTTGGTACACACTGCTGCTTTTGAGCATTCACCATGAGGGAATGAATCCTGTGGGTGGGGTGTCGATCAAACGTGTTGCTTTGTCCTGGATGGTGTCAAGCTTTTGAGTATTGGAGCTGCATTCATGCAGGCAAATGGTGAGAATTCCATCAAACCTCTGGCTTATACTTTGCAGATGTTGGACAAGCTTTGGGGACTCAGGAAATGAGGTTTACACTGCAGGGCTTCTAGCCTCTGACCTGCTCTTGTAGCCACTGCATTAATATAGCTAGTGCAATTCAGTTTCTGGTCAATGGTAAGACCTGGGAGATGTTTATAGTTAGTGATTCAACCATTGCAATGCCATTGAATGGGGTAATGTTTGATTCTCTTTTGTTGGAAATGGTCATTGCCTTGAAGCTGTATGGCATGGAAGTTATTACTTTCCCGCGGATACATTGTCAATTCCATGCCAGTGACCATAGATGTTGCAGATGCCCTTATTTTCTACACTGTTGTCTCATTTCTGGAACCAACTTTGCATCTTCTAATCATGTGTGCATCTGGAATTCACTGATGCTCATTCATTTATTATATTCAACATTGCTTAGGAAATACAAATAACTAAGCTTCCCCACGATTTCTGGCTTCCCTAAGGTGCAGGGTACTATCACATAAAACCACGTTGCTCTGAAATATCCTATCACCAACCAACATCACTTGGGAACAGGGCAGCATCCCACATTCTTAATGCTTAACTAAGTTGTGACCATCCAGGCCAAATTTTGGAGCTCTGTATCCTGGTAGATACCATAACAAGTATAACTTATTGCAGTATTCAGGAGACCCTGTTACTCTTCAAGATCCTCATTCCAGTCAGGGATGGTTCATTGAACACAAAGTATACCAGTTTCCAAACTTGACTGATGTAACCTAAAAGAAATGCCCAGACTGATGCAGAAATAACACTGCCCATGCTTCCACCAGCATCACAGTTAAATAGACAATAGGCCTCCAAAAGATGAGATTTCAATACTTTGCATTATAACCCAGTCATGGTGTCCCATGTCGTTGTGGTATGCTGCACCCTTCACAATTTGAACAGATAAAGAGGGAGATGTCCTGGGTGCAGGTAAGGTGGGGAAGTGAAAACAATCTTCTGAGGATGAAGATTAGGCTGGGGATCAGCCATCCATGAAAGGTGGAGAATAAAGCAGTGCTTCTGATAAACCCGGGCCAATCCTGTTGCCAACCAACAGAATGGCTGAGCTGGGTTCAGACTTCATTTGACTATTCTTGTAACTATACAATGATGTAGGAAGTGTGCAATTTCATTAGAAGCTTCAGCTGGGGCTATGTCAAAAAAGGATGCCATGAAATTCACTTTCTACAATTTTCTAATTTCAAAAGGGAAAACCCCTGCTTTGGTTTATCTCAGAAAACAGAATCTTCCTTCAAACCTGAAGCATGATGTTCAGTGGCATAGTTGACAAACCTAGTGCTGCCCTTCAAAAGTGAGGCTTAATTTGTGATGTCACTGACTTTGTCATAACAATGTTCAATGGTTCCATTCTGACCCTGGCAGCATCCCTTTAAACTTAGAGCTGAAACACATTCATGTGGGCTATCCTTACCTCCGTCTTTTCTAATTGATTGGGAAGCTCACTCAAGTCAGATGCACATGGAGTGACTGGGTTAAGAGCTATTGATAATTGCTCAGCTGTAAACCTTATATTCTGGATGCATTGCAGGCCAGATAGTTATAATTCAGCCCAATCTCTGCAAATTGTGGCCAATCACATGTATACAAGATATGCAAGGTACTCTTTCATCAAAATCTAGTTACAAAAACAAATAGCTACATGATTTATGCCATTTTATTGATGTGTTCAATGCTTAATAATTAATTGTCAAGAATTTCTTCTCAATGTTATGACTTCCATTTGTAAATCAGTTTAGTAACTGATCAGCAGTAAATGTTAAGAAAAAAGACTATGATGGAAATGGGAAGTGTCTGGTCCAATACTTATAGAAAATTGTTCATTAGCCAGCCACAAATAATTTGCTCAAGGTAAATTGTCTCAGGTTTAAAGGTCAGTCAACTTAAATTCAAAGAGGTAAAGTTGGAAGTAAGTGGGACTTTGATTTTGCGATGCTGGAGGGTGTTGTGAGGAATTTCAATGAATGTTCCTGGCACTAAGAGAGGCACTGAGAGCAGATCAAGGGGGCATTGCAGGCAGGAGGAGGAGAACTTGGCTGCGGCAAGAGTGCCAAAGCTTTCCTTGTGGGGTTTTAAAAGGAGCATTCCTTAAGTGTTTACACCTAACTTGGCTACAATCTACTTTGCTATTAGCTCTTAAATCATGGTCACAGGGTGTAGCTCAAATACTGCTGTGAACTCCACTGTTAAAATGGTGGCAGATACAAACGGATCATTGTGAAATGACTGATTATAATTTGAACTAATCACCTATACTGTAGAGGTTGGTTAATCATAGAATCCATAGAATGCCTACAGTGTGGAAACAGACCCTTCAGCCCAACAAGTCCGTACCGACTCTCTGAAGAATAACCCACCCAGCCCATTCCCCATCCTATATTTACCCCGGACCAAACACCTAACCTACATATTCCTGAACACCATGGGCAATTTAGCATGGCCAAATCACCTAACCTACACAACCTTGGATTGTGTGGTTATACTTGGCTGTTTTACAGTCAGATTCTCTAGACTATAAACCTTTACATAAGAATAAGCAAACAAAAATAAACTTAAAGTTGCAGTGTAAACTGTCTTATACATTATTCTTCCATTTTGGTTTTTCTTTAATAGAACTCGAAAATCTCTTTGTAAGTAATAGCCCTGCCAAATTCATCATATGCCCAATGTAATAGTACTATTCTGAATTTCTGATCCCTCTTCTTCCAGTTGTCACTTGTGACTATCGGGTCCACCTTCCCTCACACACTGCTCTAACATGCCCTTCCTGCATTTTAGCCACTCAAATAATCTGACATGTTAAAATGATGCAAAAACAGAGTGTCGAGACTCTGCCTTAACTGCTAACGCCATATTACATCTTCGTTCTCACTGCAGTAAGTGACCTCTATATGGCAGCAATTTATGCATTTTTTTGTTGTTGTTTTCCATAAAAAAATACTTCCAAGCCATGTAAACAGAGCCATAAAGGAAGTTAAATAGGAAGACCCCAGTGACAGCTATAGGTATGCTGATCCCTGTATAGTTTTTCCATCTAATAATTTTGGAATGAAAATACATTCATATGGGCTATCAACACTCCTGTCTTTTCTAATTGGTTGGGACGCTCACTTAAGTCAGATACACATGGAGTGGCTGGGTTAAGAGCTACCAATAATTGCACAGCTAAAAACCTTACAGTCTGGATGCATTGCAGGCCAGATAGTTATAATTCAGCCCAGTCTCTGCAAATTGTGGCCAGTCACATGTATACAATGTAGGAGAAAGTGAGGACTGCAGATGCTGAAGATCAGAGCTGAAAATGTGTTGCTGGAAAAGCGCAGCAGGTCAGGCAGCATCCAAGGAGCAGGAGAATCGACGTTTCGGGCATGAGCCCTTCTTCAGGAGAAGAAGGGCTCATGCCTGTATACAAGGTATGCAAGGTACTCTTTCATCAAAATCTAGTTGCAAAAACAAACAGCTACATGATTTATTGCCATTTTATTGATGTGTTCAATGCTTAATAATTAATTGTCAAGAATTTCTTCCCAATGTTACAACTTTCCATTTATGCATCAGTTCAGTAACTTGGCAGTAGTAAGTGTTCAAAAAAAAGACTATGATGGGAATGGGAAGTGTCTGGTCCAATATTTATAGAAAATTGTGAACTAGCTAGTCACAAATAATTTGATCAAGGTAAATTGTCACAGGTTTATCAGAAACATGAGTAAGCATCTTCCAAAATATGAGAGAACTACCATAGTTGGATAACATTGTCAGATTGGTGAACTTGCCTTTTTCTTATAGAACTCAAAACAAGACACAGCTGGAAAAGAGGAGCTGACATTTTACCTCTCTGTAACAGCTAGAATAATGTAATCAAACTTACCTATTTCACCCAACAGCCCAGAAAATCCATTGATGAGACCAGAATATTGTTTTCTTCACTGTGAGATACAACAGTGTAGGCTGGCTGAGCTTAATGCATGCTCAACAAGCACAATGCACATCAATGTCTCCCCCATTATTCTCGGAAACAAGATGAATGTGTAGTTTGCAATAACTTTGGCAAATCAATTGGCTATGGAACATCTGATATTTCACAGCTACAATCGCCAGTCACAAATGCCAATAAATGCATTTGTGCCATGTGAAATGCCTATGTTGATATCATCAGCATGTATCTGTCCTACTTCAGGATTTCAATGCTCCAATTTGATTTGATTTTAACTATCACAGGATTTTTATTTGCCAGTTAATCATTTACCATTCTTCACTGAAGTCCAGATTTGTTTCAGTTTCACTGGCATATCCCTGAATATTAATATGATGCAACACACAAATACAGCATGACAGTACTAATAAAAAATAAACTCAGCAAATTTACCACTGCAAATATTAACATCAAGAAAATAATTATCATAATAATACTGAAGAACAGAGATTAATTAATTTCAGGCAATAAATTACTATTTTGAAAAATAGACTTTATTTTTGACATTTGGTTATAAAATAAGTTGTTGTTGTATATCAAATAATCTTTTTGATTTTAAATTAAAAATTGACTCGATTTCTATTCTTTAGACTTTTTTAGAAAAGGGTTAAGGTCTAGTTATTTGCTAGTTTCCCAGTGAATGAGTAATGGTTATTCTACTAAAGTTAATCAATAAGCATCATTTTTGACGGTTGGCATGCCTGGAAATTTGTTTAAACTGTTATTACTGAGTTAGGAAAGATTATGCCATGCAAGCACTGCAAACATTCAACTTGTAGAACTAGTATTGCTCTCCTCCTTCATCCCTGAGCATCCAGAATGATAGAAAATGTTTGGAAACTGGTAACATTAATAAACTGGGTAGTGTTGTAGAGCAGAGGGACCTAGGGGTTCAGGTACATGATTCTTTGAAGATTGCTATCTATACTGGGTGGCACGGTGGATCAGTGGTTAGCACTGCTGCGTCACAGCGCCAGGGGCCCGGGTTTGATTCCAGCCTCAGGCTGTTTGGAGTCTGCACATTCTCCCTGTGTCTATGTGGGTTTTCTCCGGGTGTTCTGGCTTCTTCCCACAATCCAATGGTATTCAGGTGAATTGGCCATGCTAAATTGCCCATAGTGTTAGGTGCATTAGTCAGAGGGAAATGTAGGGGAATGGGTCTGGATGGGTTACTCTTCCAAGGATCGGTGGTGGACTTGTTGGGCTGAAGGGCCTGTTTCCATAATGTTGGAAATCTAATATAGACAGGGTGGTTAAAATGGCTTTTAGCGTGCTTGCCTTCATTGCACAGTCCTTTGAGTATAGGAGTTGGGAATTCATGTTGATATTGTACAGAACGTCAGTGAGGCCTTTTTTTGAATTCTGTGTCCAGTTCTGGTTGCCCAGTTATAGGAAGGGAATATTTAAATTGGAGAGGGTTCAGAAGAGATCTCCCAGAATGTTGTATGGAAGGTTTGAGTTATAAACAAAACACTGGAAAGACTGGAACCTTTTTCACTGGAGTGTGGGAGGTTGAGAGGTGACTTTGTAGAAGTTTATAAAATCATAATGGGTATAGAATAGGGTTAATGGTAGGTATCTTTTCCATAGGCTGGGGGATTTCAAGAATGGGGGCCCATTTTTAAGGTGAGTGGAGTGAGACTTAAGTAAGACATGGGGGCAATGTTTTTACACAGAGGGTGGTTTACATGTGGAATGAACTTCCTCAGAAAGTGGTGAATGTGGGCACAATTACAACACTTAAAAGACATTTAGATAAATACATGAATAGGAAAGGTTTGGAGGAATATGGGCCAGGAGTAGATAGGTGGGACTAGTTTAGTTTGGAATTATGTTCAGCATGGACTGGTTGGACTGAAGGAAGCATTTCCATGCTGTATGACTCTGTGACTCTATTACTCTATGACAAATACAGTCTGGGTATATAAATGGAAACGGCAGGAAACACTTACCAGGAAAGGGAAAATGTCACACTGCTTTTTAAGAAGGGTGAAAGAGGAAAACCAGGGAATTAAAGACCAGTTAGCCTAATATCTGTGGTGGGAAGGTTGTTACAATCTATAATCAAGGATGGGGTGACTGAACACTGTAAATTTTCAGTTAATTGAGGAAAGCCAATTATAAACCTCGTTGAATCTATTTGAAGAGGTAACTAAGGTAATGGTCAGGGAAATGTCAATGGATATTGTTTATATGGTCTCCCAGAAGGGATTTAATAATATTCCACGGTAGAGATTGTTAACTAAGGTAGAAGTCCACACCATTGAGTGCAAATCCCTGATATAGTCGAATGTCTGATGACAGAAATTAGAGATTATGGGTCAGTCCTCAAATTGGCAGGATATCACCAGTGATGCCTCACAAATGTCTGTTAAGGCCTCAATAGTTCACATTATCTATTAATAACTTGGATAATGGCATAGAAATTCATATAGGCAAACTTGTTGATGACACAAAGTTAGGCAGCATTGTAGACAGTGTTGATGATAGCATAAAACTACAAAGGGATATTGACAGACTAAGTGAATGGCCAAAACTGGCATTTGGAGCTCAATGTAAGCGAGTGTGAGGCTATTCATTTTTGTCTGAAAAGAGAGGGATCAGAGTACTCTCCAGATGTTATAAACTTAAACATAGTGAACATCCAAAGCAACTTGGGAGTTCAGGAGCAGACATCTTTAAAAAGTCACAAGCAGGTGCAGAAAACAATCAAGAAAGCTAATGGAATGCTGTCCTTTATATCTAGAAGTTATGCTGTAAGTACATAACATCCTGGTTGGAGGACAGTTGGAGTACTGTGAGCAGAACTGGGGACCACATCTTAAGAAGGATACATATCAACCTTGGAGGGAGTACAACATAGGTTTATAAAACTGATACCTGGACTTCAGGGGTTAAGTTAAGAGGAGAGATTATACATGTTTTTCTAGAATTTAGAAGGTTAGGGGTCATCTGACAAAGCCTTCAATATATTAACAAAGAAAGATTGGGTAGATAAAAATAAACAATTTCCACAGGTTGGAGATTCTGGAGTTCGGGGACATAACCTAAAATTAGGGCATGACCATGCAGGAGAGATATTAGGAAGCTTCTCTTCACACAAAGGGTGGTGGAAATTTGGAACTCTTCTTCAAATGGCAATGGATGTAGGATCATTTGTTAATTTCAAATCTAAGTTAGGTAAATTTTTGGTAAGAAAAGGTATTAAGGAATATGGGCCAAAGGGATATGCAGTTCGCCACAAATCAGCCACAATCTAATTGAATGGCAGAACAGGTTCGAGGGGCTGAATGGCTTACTTGTGTTTCTATGTTCCTATCTAGTTGAAAGAACCTGAGTCATGATTCAATTAAATGATCTTCAATCAGTACTCTAGTCACTGACCTGAAATATTAACTTTATCTCCCTCTGAAAGTGCTCCTGGCAGACTGAGTAGTTCAAAGCTTTTCTTTTTGTTTGTTATTTCAGATTCTCAGTATCTACGGTACTTTCCTGGCTCTCTCAATGCATAGGCTAAGGAGATCTAAGTCCATTAGGATCCCAGTATGGCATCAATGAACCCTACAATCAGCCAACATATATTTTCCTTGCACTACAAAATGTTCTCAAAGAGACTGCAACTTCATTGTTAGATACCACACAGTGCACATGGAGAAATGAGAAACACTGTGGCTAAACACACTGAGGACACCGACACATTGCCCACTTGATTCAATAAATATATGTTCATGATTGTTACATTGTGTGAAGAATGTGTTTTCCCTTGTCTCAGATGTCTCTCAGCAACTTACAGCAAGAAGTAGAAAATGAATATTCAGTTGGAGGGAAGTCTTCATTAGGCAGTTGAAAGCAGATGAGAGGAATTATGCTGACGAGTTTCAGAGGGCGCGGCAAAAGACAAGTGGTGGAGCTAAACAACAGGAAGTTAAGATGACATGAGTGGGGCACTCGGTTAAGATAGACTCAGTTGGGAAGCCAGTGGCTACATGCACGGTTAATTTTAAGATCTTAAAGTTGATTCAAAGGAATATGGAAAAACCAATGTACCCTGATAAAAGCAAGGATGATAGGAACACATGGATTTAAGCAGGTGATAACAATAGAAATAACATTTGTTTAAGTTGCTGTTCAGTGGTAGTTTCCCTTCCTTTGGGCCAGAAGCCCCTAGTTCAAGTCCCACTTGCTCTAGAGGCATGTAATAACATCTTTGAACAGGTTAATTTGAAAATATCTTTCACTGCTGTTCATAATGGTTCATAATCCGGAGACTGGGTAGGAGATTTTTGGAGAAACCAAAGCTTAAGATAATTAAGGCCTTGTTTAAATGGAGGGAAAAGTAGGTCAAGGCAGAAAGAATTCTGAAAGTAACTAAAATATTGCTTGGAGCTTTGTGGGTGCCTGAAGAACTGCATGAGTCAAGAAGGCAGATCACCTCTCCTTCCACAGGGCATTCAGCATTGGGCAACAAAAGCTGGCCTACCCAACGATGCCCACATCACATGAAAAAAACATGAAAAGTTATTGCAGTTGGGATTACTGAGTAAATATTGACCAGTAGCAAAATCACATCTAAGTTTGGAGTTTTGCAAGCCTTGGCTGGATGAGCACAAGTGAGGCCATTGGCTACTGTGGACAGCCAAAGGGATGTGTGATTGACATGGTCTGTGAGTCACTATTGGAATTCACTAAGCAAATTGAAGCTCTGTGAATATGATCCATTTAAATGTTCATAGTTTGCCTCCATATTCACTTGAAAAGCTTTATCTTCACTTTATCTCAAATAAGCAAGCTAAATTTGAAGAAGTAAATGGTGAGCGTGAACAGAACTGGGTCAACTTAGCAAGGAGAGAGTGCCAATGGATTTCAGTGATCATCATTGCTGTTTGCACTATATGTACAACAATTGAAAGGTTACCCTGAATTAGTCTGAAGTGAGAGATGAAAGAAAGAACCAATCAAGATGATGACTGATAAGTGGCAACTGGTTATTTAATATGGACAAATGCAAAAAAAATGAAGTTAGGAAAGGAAAATAAATAGTGAGAGTATCAACTAAATGAGGCAGATCTGGACCATATGCAGTGTACAAAATATAATAGTAACTTGACAGTCTTTTTACATGTCATTGAAATCCCATGTTTGCATTTAATGCCCATCACATTCCTTTCTCTATCAACCAACTCCACTCCCATCTACGGCAACAGTCTGAGTTTAAACCAGACTTTTCACAACCTAGTGATCAAGGTGAGCTTCTAACCAAATGTTTGCATCATCCCACCTTACCTGATGCTGAAATCATCATTTACACCTTGGTTACCAATAGACATGATTATTCCAGTGCACTCCTGGCTGGTTTCCCACACCCTGCTCTCCATAAATTTCATGGCATCTGAAACACTGTTACTTACGTCTTAACTTAAACCAAGATCTATCCGCCTATCACCTCTGTTCTTCTTGAACTGCACAGGATACTTGTCGAGGAAATGCATTGCTTTCAAAATTCTCATTTTTGTTTTCAAATCTCTCCACATCCTTCAAGTCTCAGAGTTTTCTTCTGAGAATCATGATTTCCTTGATTGGTGTTCACTGCTGCTGCATTCAAGACTTTGTGTGGGTTATAACCCAAGAGAACAGTAAATGCTACTGGAGATTAATCCCTCATGAGTGAGACTTTGTGGGTTGGGGGTGAGAGGAGAGAGGATAGTCAGGAATTTGAAAGTGGAGTAAAAGTCTTATATGTTCATGGTTAAATGTTAATGTTAAAAAGGGGTACGATAAATGCATGAAGGGAGTTGTCGAGTTATATACCTTTAAGCAGGATATTGAGCATGTACTATGCTATAGTGAAATAAAAACAGAAAGTACTGGAAAACTTCTGCAACATCTGTGCAGAGAAGACACTGCATAAATGAGTAATTAGACTCAAACATTAGCTCTTTTTCTCTCTTCACAGAAGCTACCAAGCCTGCTGGGTTTCTCGAGCATTTCTGGTTCTGTTTCAGATTTTTAGCATGCGTAGTACTTTACTTCTGTTTTAATATGTTTATAGTGGTGTCAGATTATAGGAAACAAGAACCAGGGTCTGTAGGGTTTCCAGTAAGATGTCCTCTCCTACCATCCTCTCTTTAAAGTCAATAAAACTTCTTGTTGTTCACTCACAAGATAGTCTAAATATCATGCTAATATATACACAGTTACTTTGAGCAACATTTTACACAATCAGTTTAAGATAACCTCTTAGATTGCACAGTTCAGCAATCCCTCTTCCAGTTGAAGCTAGGCATAGGTTAGTACAATACATGACAGATGGAACCCTTATGATTTCCCAAAAGAAACTCACAAAAAGAGAACATCAGATTTGGTTACATTTAGGCTTTCATTTCTAAAACTGAAATAGATATAAGGATTTCCAGTATGAACAGCAGCCAGGAAATGAGCGACCGAACCACTAATACACACTATACAGACAGTACAGAATGGTTCATTATAATTTGAAGAGGCACTACAGAAATCAGTAAGAGCTGACTCATACCTATTGATTCTTCAATGTATCTTCACACTGACTTATGGTATTGACACTGAACTTTGCTGATAAATAGAAATCTTGGAAAGATTTGGATTGTGCAGTGCCACTATTGAGAATTATTATCTTATATCCTCATCTATACTGAAACACATTTTTTCAAAATTCCAGTGGTTTTTCAAAATTGTTCACCTTTATTTCAATTAACAATTCCATTGAAACTATGAAACATATGAGATAGTAAATGACACTACGGAGAGAGTTATTAGTTATAAATATGCCTTGTCACACCAAGAAATCATAGTTACACATAACCCATAAAACACATTCAAAATCATCAGTATATGACAGGCAGTCAGGTGAAAAGCCATTGGGAAAGAGAAGAGAAATCCAAGGAGTTTGTTCCATGAGAAAATGAGGTCATCAGTTGTGACGTACTCTCGGTGTTGTATGTGATACAGGTCTGGCCTAACCCACAAGCGTGCACCACTGCAGTCACCACGCCAGCCTCCATTTCATCTGGAGGTCAAAGATGGTCCTCCAGATGGTCCAAAGGGACACCGTGTTTAAAGCACCAGATAAGGGGGGGAAAGACGTATTAATGTTGCTCTCACCCTGATGACTACCTTGTGTGCAGCTGCATCAAGCTGTGCATAGATACTCGGTACACAAATACCAGTTATCACTACGTAAAGAGGTTCTAGCTTTCCCCTGTGTTGCAAAGGATGGGACTGGTCTCAACACTGTGGAACACTCCAACATCTTGGACTGTTCCATATTAGCTGCCCATTGTGGAGAAGTTTGCAAAGAAAAACACTTTTGACCATGAGTCCGTAACAAAGAGGTCAGCAGGTGGTGACCTCAAGGCCTTATGGGAAAAGGTGAGAGTGGTTCCTTCGCATTGTTCCTTGAGCAGATGGTCAAAGTCTTTTTGGAGAATGCCCCATCACCAGAACGTTCCAACAAGCACCAAGACATGGCTTAGCTGGTGGTGAGGAAGGCACGAACCGTCAGATTCTTTGCAAGGATTCTGGGTAATCCAAGATGGAGGACAGGAAAAATGTTTGGCTATAAGAGCTGCTCCTTTTTTGAGGTATTTTAGGTGTTGGAGGTGATCTCCTCAATTTCCAGGAGCAGCAATTACTGTTTTATATACTGTTGTATTATTTTCAAACTTTGGGGTAACAAAGATCGAAACAATAGCATTTTAAAAAGGTGGAAGACAGACAAAAGGCAGCGACCACATGGTCAGGGAAAGAAACCAAGACTGCTGACTGACACAGCAGTGAATCCGCACAGTTACTGCCTTTGCTGCTTGAGTTCAAATATTCTGCACATAAGAGAGCATCTGGGAAAAGTTAACAACACTGATGTTCACAGCTGACCTTGGATGAACCTGTGTGGGGAGAGCACATAGCACAGGATCAGATGAATACATAGTTTTTGCGTGTGACCTTGCTGTAAATCTACACTAATGAGTAGAGTGGGTTCTTTCTTGATAAGATTGAGTCTTGATTAAATTTTAAAATATTAAACATTAGTACTAATTTAGCCTGGAACAGGGTATTTTAGAGCAATAAGATGGTGCTATTTTCTGGGTCTGTGGATTGTGAAGGAGCATAGATGGCCTTTATGTGCTCTTCCTGTCGGATGTGGGAGTTTAGGGAAGGTTTCCATATTACTGATGATTATATCTGCAGGAAGTGTCTTTGGATGCGAATCCTATCAGACCGCATGGATCGGTTGGAGTGGCAGTTAGAGGCAATAAGGAATTTACATGAGCTAGGGGGTGTGATGGATGGCAGTTTTAGGAAGGGAGAAAAGCTACAGATACAGTCAAGTAGGTGGGTTAACCCGAGGAAAGGTAGGAGGGGTAGACAGGTAGTGCAAGAGTCTCCTGTGGCTATCCTCATCTCAAACAAGTATGCTGTTTTGGAAAATGTAGGGGGTGATGGACTCTCAGGGGAATGTAGCATGAAAAGCCAAGCTTCTGGTAATGAGAATGGCTCTAATGTAATGAGGGGTACATCAGGTTCTAAACAATCGCTTGTGATGGGGACTCTATAGTCAGGGGCACAGACGTCTTTGCAGTCAGCAGTGAATAATCGGAATGGTGCCTCCCTGGTGCCAGGATCAAGGATATCTCAGAGAGGGTGCAAAATGTTCTCAAAGGGGAGATGGACCAGCAGGAGGTCATTGCACACATTGGAACTAACAACATAGGAAGGGAAAGGGATGAGATTCTGAAGGGAGAATACACAAAGTTAGGCAGGAAATTAAAAAGGAGGTTCTCGAGGGTAGTAATATCTAGATTACTCTCGGTGCTATGAGCTAGTGAGAATAGGAATAGGAGTACAGAGCAGATGAATGCATGGCTGGGAGCTGGTGTAGGGGAGATGGGTTCACATTTTTGGATCATTGGAATTTCCTCTGGGAGAGAAGTGACCTGTACAAGAAGGACAGATTGCACCTGAATTGGAAGGGGACTAACATACTGGCAGGCAGATTTGCTAGAGCTGCTTGGGAAGATTTAAACTAGAAAGATGGGGGTGGTAGGACCCAGGGAAGTAGTGAGGAAAGAGATCAAACTGAGACTGGTACAGTTTGGAAGAGGAGCGAGTCAAACACTCAGGGCAGGCAGGGACAAAGCAGAAAACAAGGTAGGACTCATAAATTAAACTGCACTTATTTCAATGCAAGAGGCCTAACAGGGAAGGCAGGTGAATTCAGGGCATGGTTAAGAACATGGGGCTGGGATATCCTAGCAATTACAGAAACATGGCTCAGGGATGGACAGGGCTGGCAGGTTAATGTTTCAGGATACAAATGCTACAGGAAGGATAGAAAGGGGGGGGGGGCAAGAGAGGAGGGGGAGTAGTAATTTTAATAAGGGATAGCATTACAGCTGTACTGAGGGAGGGTATTCCTGGGAATACATCCTGAGACGTTATTTGGGTAGAACTGAGAAATAGGAAAGAGATTGGGATTGTATTATAGGCCCCCCCCAATAGTCAGCAGGAAATTGAAAGACAAATTTGTAATGAGATTTCAGTTATCTGTAAGAATAATAGGGTGGTATGGTAGGGGATTTTAACTTGCCAAACACAGACTGGGACTGTCATAGCATTAAGATTAGATTAGATTCCCTACAGTGTGGAAACAGGCCCTTCAGCCCAACAAGTCCACACTGACCCTCCAAAGAGCAACCCACCTAAACCCATTCCCCTACATTTACCCCTGACTAATGCACCTAAAACTGTAGGCAATTTAGCATGGCCAATTCACCTGACCTGCACATCTTTGGACAGTGGGAGGAAACCGGAGCACCCGGAGGAAACCCACACAGACACAGGGAGAATGTGCAAACTCCACACAGACAATTGCCTGAGTCAGGAATTGAACCCGGGTCCCTAGCACTGTGAGGCAGCAGTACTAGCCACTGAGCCACTGTGCCGCCCCAAGGGCTTAGATGGAGATGAATTTGTTAAGTGCGTACTAGACAATTTTCTGATTCAGTATGTGGATGTACCTACCAGAGAAGCTGCAAAACTTGACCTACTCTTGGGAAATAAGGCAGAGCAAGTGACTGAGGTGTCAGTAGGAGAGTACTTTGGGGCCAGCAACCATAATTCTATTAGTTTTAAAATAGTGATAGAAAAGGATAGACCGGATCTAAAAGTTCAATTTCTAAATTGGAGGAGGGCTGATTTTGATGGTATCAGGCAATGGTGGTGGCAGATGTTCGTTTGTAAAGGGATGGCTAGAAAATGGGAAGCTTTCAGAAATGAGATAACAAGAGTCCACAGACTGTATATTCCTATTAAGGTAAAAGGAAAGCCTGGTAGGTATAGGAAATGCTGGATGACTAAAGAAATTGAGGTTTTGATTAAGAAAAAGAAGGAATAGACAGGATAGATCGAGTGAATCCTTAGAAGAGTATAAAGGCAGTAGGAGTATACTTAAGAGGAAATCAGGAGGGCAAAAAGGGGACATGAGGTAGCTTTGGAAAATAGGGCTAAGGAGAATCCAAAGGGATTTTACAAATATATTAAGGACAAAAGGGTAACTAGGGAGAGAATAGGGCCCCTCAAAGATCAGCAAGGCAGCTTGTGTGTGGAGCCACAAGAGATGGGAGAGATATTAAATGAGTATTTTGCATCACTGTTTATTGTGGAGAAGGACATGGAAGATATAGACTGTCGGGAAATAGATGGTGACATCTTGCAAACTGTCCAGCAGAGGAGGAGGTGCTGGATATCGTGAAATGCATAAAAGTGGATAAGTCCCCAGGACCTGATCAGGTGTACCCTAGAATTCTGTGGGAAGCTCGGGAAGTGATTGCTGAGATATTTGTATCATTGATAGGCACAGGTGATGTGCTGAAAGACCGGAGGTTGTCTAATGTGGTGCCACTATTAAAGAAAGTTGGTATGGACAAACCAGGGAACTATAGACCGGTGAGCCTGACATCGGTGATGGGCAAGGTGTGGGAGGGAATCCTGAGGGATAGGATTTACATGTATTTGGAAAGACAAGGACTGATTAGGGATAGTCAACATGGTTTTGTGCGTGGGAAATCATATCTCACAAACTTGATTGAGTTTTTGAAGAAATAGTGAAGAGGATTGATGAGGGCAGAGCAGTGGATGTGATCTATATGGATTTCAGTAAGGCGTTTGACAAGGTTTCCCCATGGGAGACTGGTTAACAAGTGTAGATCTCATGGAATACTGGGAGAACCAGCCATTTGGATATAGAACTGGCTCAAAGGTAGGAGACAGAGAGTGGTGGTGGATGTTTGCTTTTCAGACTGGAGGCCTGTTACCAATGGAGTACCAGAAGGATCTGTGCTGGGTCCACTATTTTTTGACATTTATATAAATGATTTGGATGCGAGCATAAGAGGGATAGTTCGTAAGTTTGCTGATGACACAAAAATTGGAGGTGCAGTGGACAGCGAAGAAGGTTACTTTGGGTTACAAGGGGATTTTAATCAGATAGGCCAATGGGCTGGGAAGTGGCAGATGGAGTTTAATTCAGATAAATGTGAAGTGCTGCATTTTGGGAAAGCAAAACTTAGCAGGACTTATACACTTAATGGTAAGGTCCTAGGGAGTGTTGCTGAACAAAGAGACTTTGGAGTGCAGGTTCATAGCTCCTTGAAAGTGGAGTCACAGGTAGATAGGATAATGAAGGCGGCGTTTGGTATGCTTTCCTTTGTTGGTCAGAGCATTGATTTTCAAAGTTGGGAGGTCATGTTGCGGCTGTACAGGACAGTGGTTAGGCCACTGTTGGAATATTGCATGCAATTCTGGTTTCCTTTGTATTGGAAAGGTGTTGTGAAACTTGAAAGGGTTCAGAAAAGATTTACAAGGATGTTGCCAGGGTTGGAGGATTTGAGATATAGGGAAAGGTTGAATAGGTTGGGGCTGTTTTCCATTGGAGCGTCGGAGGCTGAAGGGTGACCTCATAGAGGTTTAAAAATCATGAGGGGCAAGGATAGGATAAATAGACAAACTCTCTTCCTTAGGGTGGGGGAGTCAGGACTAGAGGACATAGGTTTAGAGTGAGAGGGGAAAGATATAAAAGAGACCTAAAGGGCAACTTTTTCATGCAGAGGGTGGTACGTGTATGGAATGAGCTACCAAAGGAATTGATGGAGGCTGGTACAATAGCAACATTCAAAAGGCTTCTGAATAGGAAAGATTTGGAGGGATGTGGATCAGGTACTGGCAGGTGGGACTAGATTGGATTGGGATATCTGGTCGGCATGGACCATTTGGACTGAATGGTCTTTTTCCGTGCTGTACGTCTCTATGATTCTATTATTTGGCCCATAACCCTCTGAACCCTTCCTCTTCATATACCCATCCAGATGCTTTTTAAATGTTGTAATTGTACCAGCCTCCACCACTTTATCTGGCAGCTCATTCCATACACGCACCACACTCTGCGTGAAAAAGTTGCCCCTTAGGTCACTTTTATATCTTTCCCCTCTCACCCTCAACCCATGCCCTCTAGTTCTGGACTCCCCCACCGCAGGGAAAAGACTTCAGGCCTCCAGTCTGAAAAACAAACCTCCAACACCACTCTCTGTCTTCTACCTTTGAGTCAGTTCTGTATCTAAGTGGCTAGTTCTCCCTGTATTCCATGAGATCTAACTTTGCTAACCAGTCTCCCATGGGGAACCTTGTCAAGAGCTGGCAAATGGGACTAGATTAGGTTGGGATATCTGGTCGGCATGGACGAGTTGCTCCAAAGGTCTGTTTCCATGCTGTACATCTCTATGAGTCTCTGACCCTATATGCTCAGACTCTGTGCATCACCCCACGCTGCCCTTGAAGTGGCTGCTGGCATGAGGAGGTGGGGGAGGTGAGGTTGCAGGGGTAGAGACTGTCAGACATCTTCTGCTGGAATGTGCCTTTGCAAAGCAAGTCTGGAGAGAGATGCAATGATTTCTGTCCAAGGTTATCCTGAGCAGCTCCGTGACACAGGACTCCATGCTCTCTGGGCTGTGCATTCCGAGTCAAACATCTACTGTGCCTGGAGGAACATCAGTTCGGTGAAAGACACTCTTTGGTCTGCCCAAATCTTGGTGGTCTTCCAGAGCAAGGAGTTGACCTCTACTGATTTTTGCAGACTGGTACGTTCCAAGGTCCTGGACTATGTGCTGACGGATGCATTAATATGTGGAGCAGCTGCCGCCAAGGTGCAGTGGGGAAAGATCACTGTCTAAGGTCTTCCTGCCAAAGTACAACAGGGTCCATTCACTTATCAGACCCTCCCAGTGCCTCAAATGCAAATGGTATCTTTCATAAGTAAGAAATGCCTTAGCTTTGTGTGTTCTCCAGCGTAAAGACTGAACAGAACTGAACTGCTTTAGTGCTTGTGTATGTTTATAAAGATTTTTTTCTGAATCAAGTATATTTTTGAAATAAATGTTCTGTTGGCTTCAGGTGCTTCAGCTCAGATTCATCGAACTGAAGATTGAATCTCAGACATTATAACACATCAGGGATGAGGAACATTGCCTGGATATTTTGCTCCAGGAAGTAGTCTATTTATGATAGGGCCTTTTGATTTGGTCAGTGGACAGGGACAAATAGATGTGACTGTGAGTGAGGTAGACGTTGGGACCCAAAGGTGAAAGTAGAGAAATCTTAGCTTTTATAATTGTCTTTGTATAATAGGGTTGAGGTTCTGCTATCTATTTGGATGAAAGTGGGGGTTGCAGGATGGATGCGAAAACTGACCACAGCACCACAGTACTAGAGGGAACAATATAGTTAGAGAGAGACACAGTTCTCTGCAGTCAAGAGTGAGCATACAGCTGACTGTAGCCCCTCATGTGCTGGGATTGTAGACAACTGTTCTGCGCTGGAGAGAAATATGCTGCAAGATGTCAAAGACTAGGACCTGAATATTCAAAAGCATATAACATTCAGGTAGCATAAGAAACTAGGGAAACGTGGACGAGTAGCTCTATTAATATAGGATAATGTTAGTACAATACAGACATTCTGGAGATCAAGATAAAGAATCAGTTTGGGTAGAGATGAGAAGTAACAAAGTGAGAAGTTATTTGTGGGAGTCATTCACAACATTTCAAACAGCAATCGGACTGTAGGATAGAGTATATAGAAAGTGATAATAAGTGTTTGTGAGAAAGGTACCATGATAGTCAAGGATGATTTGTACATTGGGTAAATCCGATTGGAATACGTAGCCTGTATAATGGGTTGATGGAATGTTTATAGGACAGTTTCTTAGAGCAGCATGTTCTAGAGCCAACCAGTGAGCAAGCTGTACTTGATCTGGTAATGCAAAATTAGACAAGAAAAATTAACGACAAGTAGGCCACATGGCTTTTTGAGCCTGCTCCGCCATTCAGTAAGGTTGTGGTTGATCTGATTTTAACCTCAACCATGTTCCTGAATATTCCCAATAATCTTTCTATCTCTTGGTAATCAAGAATCTATCTACCTCTGCCTTAAAAAATATTTAAAGTTTCTGCATCACTGCCTTTTAAGGAAGGGAATTCAAAAACTCACAACCTTCTTAGACAAAAAAAAAGTTTTCCTCATTTCTGTCTTAATGGACAGCTCCTTATTTATAGATTAGAGTGGTGCTGGAAAAGCACAGCAGGTCAGGCAGCATCTGAGGAGCAGCAAAATCAATGTTTTGGGCAAAAGCCCTTCATCAGGAATAGCCCTTCATCTCTATTCCTGATGAAGGGCATTTGCCCAAAACGTCGCTTTTCCTATTCCTCGGATGCTGCCTGACCTGCAGTGCTTTCCCAGCACCACTCTAATCTATATTCTGGTTTCCAGCATCTGCAGTCCTTGTTTTTACCTAGCTCCTTATTTATAGACAATTAACCCGAGATCTAGATTCTCTTTCAGGATGAAGTATACTTTCAACATGCACCTGGTCTGGTCCATGCAGGATCTTGCATGTTTCAATTAAGTCTGACTCTTCTAAACTCAAGAGGAAACAGGGCCTTTCTTCTGAAGGCAATCTCCTCATTCCAAGTAGTAAGCTAGTAAACCTTCTTTGAAGTGTTTACAACATATTAACATCCTTCCCTAAGTACGATAACCAGTACTCCAGGTATGGTCTCACTAACCTCCAAAATGACTTAAGCAGTACCTCCAATTTCTTGCTTTCAACACCCTTCATAATAAAATATTATATTTTATTAGCTTTCTTGATTACTGTTGTCCCTACATACTTGCTTTCTGTGATTCATGCACTAGCCCGTGCCACTTGCTAGTGAGGTGAGGAATAGGGAGAGAAAGGAGTTGAACACATGGCTACAGGGATGGTGCAGGAGGGAGGGTTTTGGGTTTTTGGATAATTGGAGCCCTTTCTTGGGTAGGTGGGACCTCTACAAGCAGGATGGTCTTCATCTAAACCAGAGGGGTACCAATATCCTGGGTGGGAAATTCACTAGAACTATTAAGGTGGATTTAAAATAATACAGCAGGGGGATGGGAACCAAAATTGTAGGACAGGTACAGAAGAGGATGAGAGCAGGGAGTTCCCAAATCAAATATCTGACACTGGCAAGCGAGAACCTGGATTGAAGTGTGTGTACTTCAACGCGAGGAGCATCCGAAATAAAGTGGGTGAACTGGCAGCGTGGGTTGGTACCTGGGACTTCAATGTTGTGGCCATTACGGAGACATGGATAGAACAGGGACAGGAATGGCTGTTGCAGGTTCCGGGATTCAGATGTTTCAGTAAGAACAGAGAAGATGGTAAAAGAGGGGGAGGTGTAGCATTGTTAATCAGGGACAATATTACAGTTGTAGAAAGGATGTTTGGGGACTCGTTAACTTGAGGTAGTATGGGCTGAGGTTAGAAACAGGAAAGGAGAAGTCAACATGCTGGGAGTTTTCTATAGGCCTCTGAAAAGTCCCAGAGATGTAGAGGAAAGGATAGCAAAGATGATCCTCGATAGGAGTGAGAGAGGCAGGGTAGTTGTCATGGGGGACTTCAACTATCCAAATATTGACTGGGATCATTACAGTACGAGTACTATAGATGAGTCAGTTTTTGTCCAGTGTGTGCAGGAGTGCTTCCTCACACAGTATGTAGACAGGCCTACAAGGGGCGAAGCCACTTTAGATTTAGTACTGGGTAACGAGCCTGGCCAGGTATTAGATTTGGAGGTAGGTGAGCACTTTGGAGACAGTGATCACAATTCTGTCAGGTTTACTTTAGTGATGGAAAGGGATAGGTGTACTCCACCGAGCAAGAGTTACAGCTGGGGGAAGGGAAATTACGATGCAATTAGGAAAGATTTAGGAAGCGTAGAATGGGGAAGGAAACTGCAGGGGATGAGCACAATAAAAATGTGGAGCTTATTCAAGGAAAAGCTCCTGTGTGTCCTAGATAAGTATATACCTGTCAGGCAGGGAGGAAGATATAGAACGCATGAGC
>NC_057713.1:58478964-58481806 GCF_004010195.1 Chiloscyllium plagiosum | reverse complement strand
ATGAAAATGTTGGCGAGGAAGATACAGAGATACTTGCATCTAGACTAGAAGAGATTGAGGTTCACAAGGAAGAGGTATTAGAAATACTACAGATTGTGAAAATAGACAAGTCCCCTGGACCGGATGGGATCTATCCTAGGATCCTCTGGGAAGCAAGGGAAGAGATTGCCGAGCCTTTGGCATTGATCTTCAAATCATCATTATCTACAGGAATAGTACCTGAGGACTGGAGGATAGCAAATGTGGTTCCCTTGTTCAACAAGGGTAGTAGAGACAACCCTGGTAATTACAGACCAGTGAGTCTCACTTCAGTTGTTGGTAAAGTATTGGAAAAGGTTATAAGAGGTAGTATTTATAACCATCTAGAAAAGAATAATCTGATCAGGGACAGTCAGCACAGTTTTGTGAAGGGTAGGTCGTGCCTAACGAATCTCATTGAGTTTTTTGACAAAGTGATCAAACAGTAGATGAGAGTAAACCGGTTGATGTGGTGTATATGGATTTTAGCAAGGCGTTCGAGAAGGTTCCACACAATAGGCTATTATACAAAATGCGGAGGAATGGGATTGTGGGAGACATAGCAGTTTGGATCAGTAATTGGCTTGCTGAAAGAAAACAGAGGGTTGTAGTTGATGGAACATGTTCATCTTGGTGTCCAGTTACGAGCAGCGTACCGCAAGGGTCAGTGTTGGGTGCACTGCTGTTCGTCATTTTTATAAATGACCTGGATGAGGGATTAGAAGGGTGGGTTAGTAAATTTGCCGACTACACTAAGGTCGGTGGAGTTGTGGATAGTGACGAAGGATGTAGTAGGTTGCAGAGAGACATAGATAGGATGCAGAGCTGGGCGGAGAGGTGGCAAATGGAGTTTAATGTGGACAAGTGTGAGGTGATACACTTTGGCTGGAGTAATCAGAATGCAAAGTACTGGGCTGATGGTAGGATTCTTGGGAGTGCAGATGAGCAGAGAGCTCTCAGTGTCCATGTACACAGATCCCTGAAAGTTGCCACCCAGATTGACAGGGTTGTTAAGAAGACGTACAGTGTTTTGGCCTTTATTAATAGAGGGATTGAGTTCCGCAACCAGGAGGTTATGCTGCAGCTGTACAAAGCTCTGGTATGGCCACACTTGGAGTATTGTGTACAGTTCTGGTCACCGCATTATAAGAAGGATGTGAAAACTTTGGAAAGGGTGTAGAGGAGATTTACTAGGATATTGCCTGGTATGGAAGGAATGTCTTACGAGGAAAGGCTGAGGGCCTTGAGGCTGTTCTCATTAGAAAGAAGGTTGAGAGGTGACTTAATGGAGACATACAAGATAATCAGAGGGTTAGATAGGGTGGACAGGGAGAGCCTATTTCTAAGTATGGGGACAGCAAACATGAGAGGACACAACTTTAAAGTGAGGGGAGATAGGTATAAGACAGATGTCAGAGGTAGTTTCTTTACTCAGAGAGTAGTAAGGGTATGGAATGCTTTGCCTGCATCGGTAGTAGATTCGCCAAGTTTAAGTGCATTTAGGTCGTCATTGGACAGGCAAATGGACGTACATGGAATAGTGTAGGTTAGATGGGCTTCAGAGTAGTATGACAGGGCGGCACAACATCGAGGGCCGAAGGGCCTGTACTGCGCTGTAATGTTCTATGTTCTATGTTTTAGAACACACAGATCTCAGAGCATCTCAGAGCACTGCAGCCTCTCGCCACTTTTTATAATTTGCTTCCTTTTTCTTCTTTCTGCGAAAATTGACAACTTCACACTTTCCGACATTGTATTCCATTTGCCACAAACAACACAATGATCCAACACAATGAGCTTTTATTTTGTCCAATAACCTTTGATGTGGCACCTTATCAAATATCTTCTGGAAATCTAAATACTATACATCCACTGGCTTCCCTGTATATGCAGCATAAGTTACTTATTTCAAGGACTCCAATAAATTAGTCACTTGTAACCTTTCTAAAGTCCAATGCAAAATATCTGTTCAATTTGTTTGCCATCTTTTATCATTCATTACTAATTCTCCAGACTTCGCTTCTATAGTGCCAACACTTGCTTTTATGTTCTGTCCAATTATCTGACCTGACTCCATTCTTTGCAGAATTGTAAACTTTTTCTTTGAGTTTGATTCTGTGGCTGCTTTAGTTAGTCATGTTTGGTAGGTCCATCCCTTAGAATTTTAGCTATTCTTCACTTTCTGGAATATCTCCTTAAATATTTGTCACTGCAGCTCCCTTAACCTAAATTGACAGTTTATTTTAACGAGCTTACTTTCATGCTTCATAATTGCCTTTGTTGAAATTCAAAAAGTAGTTTTGGAACCACCATTGGCTCCCTTCAACTGTATGCAAAATTCAATAAACAATTTTGAAGACAGACCTAGGTGGCAGTAATCATAAAATGATTGAACTTTACATTAACTTTGAAGAACAGAAGTGGATCTAAGACTTTAGGCTTTAAACTTAAATAAAAATAATCAGGGCATGAAGACAGACTTAGCTAAAATGAGCATTGAAATTAGGTTAAGGGATTCCTCAGTAGGGTTGCAGTGATAGACAATTAGTGAGATATTTCTTCATAGTTAGCAAAGGTATATTCCAGTGAGTAAGAAAAACTCTAAAGGAAGGATGTACCAACTGTGGCTAACTAAGTATTTCATACAATGTGGATATCATTCCAACATTTCTTCTCACAGCAGAGAGCTGGGCGGAAGTGAGGTTGGAGCGCAGAGCTGGTCGGAAAGGTAAGTGATTGATATTTGAGTGGGTGTGTTCTAGACCCCAGGCCCTACATAGTAAGGCCTCCCTCCCATCCTCCTCCTCTAACCTAACTTTAAAGT
>NC_057713.1:58453223-58478234 GCF_004010195.1 Chiloscyllium plagiosum | reverse complement strand
CTGTTGGACTATAACCTGCTGTTGTGTGATTTTGAACTTTGTCCAACCCAGTCCAACACCGGCATCGCCAAATCATGGGCAGTTTTCGTCTCATCATCTGAGGAAGGACATGCTTCCTATGGAGGGAGTCCAGAAACGTTCACCAGACTGATTCCTGGATTTCCAACAACTAACCGTACGCTCAGCTTCCACTTCTGTGATTGAGAATTTCAAATATTCACATCTATCAGGGGGAAGGGGAATTCTCTCCTTTCAGTTCCAGAAAGCTGATGAAATTAGAAATCTGGAATTCACCTCATGAGTGACTCTCTGGGACTATCAGACAACAGTAAAGATTAATGACAACCTAAACTGCAATTCGAAGCGATTAGACAGCGTGTGTTCCTGAAACTGTTTAGAGAAGAAACTATTTTGATTGTTTGTGGTGGTTTAATCCCGAAGGAACCCATTCCAGTGACATAGCCCTTAACAAAACACATCTGTGTTTGCAAAGCCCCAGCGGATTCACTGATAAACACTGTGTTTAACTAGAGCCTCCCTGTGGTATTTCTCCTCAAACTTGCTGCTAATTCAGTAAAGATTTGGCAGATTGAAACGTCGATTCTCCTGCTCCTCGGATGCTACCTGACCGGCTGGGCTTTTTCGGCGCCACATTCTTGACTCGAGATTGTTTGATGGACAACCAAACAGCAAGCCATTCCTTCATCTTCTGCTAGCCCCTTTGCTGAAGCTTCCCAGATTCCAACCAAGGCACGAGTGTGATCTCAGTTTGATCTCAGGAAGTCCAGGCCCTTTGCTCTCTGGTGCGGTCACACCCACTGACCACACAGCCTTTAATTACTGCGATGAGTCACTGGCTCTCCTCACGACAGATTGGGCTGGGAATTGAAAGGCGCTGCACCACCTTTCTCGTGTGTGACACTGGTGGGATGGTGACTAATTCAGGAGGGGAACCCAATCTCACTCACAGGACATGGGCATCGCTGGCTGGGCCCAGCATTTATTGCTCGTCCCTAGTTGCCCCTTGACAAGGTAGTGGTGAGCTGCCTTCTTGAAGTGCTGTAGTCCATGTGCTTTAAGTAGACCCTCAAACCTGTGAGGGCGGGAGTACAGGGATTTTCATAGAATCATAGACTCCCTACAGAGCAGAGGCCATTCAGCCCATTGAGTTGGCCCCAGCCTTCCGAAGAGCGCCCCACCCCACATTTAGCACAGCCAACCCACTTAACCTGCACATCGTTGGATTGTGGGAGGAAGCCTGTGGACCCGGAGGGAGCCCACGCAGACACGGGGAGAATGTACAAACTCCACACAGACAGACAGGCTCCCAAGACATGAATTGAACCCAGGTCCCTGGTGCTGTGAGGCAGCAGTGCGAACCTTGCTGCCCTTGTGACCCAGTGACAGTGAAGGAACAGCGATATACAGGGAGTGACTTGGAGAGGAACCACAACCATCATCCTATGGGTCAGGTGTGACTCCAGCCAGCGGAGAGTTTTCCAACTGATTCCCAGCGCTTCCAGTTTTGCTGGGACTCCCTGATACCAAACACGGTTGAAAGCAGCCTCGATGTGAAAGACTGACCCTCTCCTCTCCCCTCTAGAGTTCAGCTCTTTTGTCCATGTTTGACCCAAGGCTGTAATGGGGTCAGGAGCTGGGTGACCCTGGGGGAACCCAAACTGGGCGTCACTGAGCAGGTTATTGCTGAGCAAGCGCTGTTTGCTAACACTGCTGGTGACCCCTTCCAGCACTTTACACATGACGGAGAGTAGACTGATGGAGGGTGGACTGATGGAGAGTAGACTGATGGAGAGTGGACTGACGGAGCGTAGACTGATGGAGAGTAGACTGTATTGTTGAAGAGGAGAGTGTGAAACTGACTGGTAAGCTAGAGGAGATACTTGTTAGGAAGGAAGATGTGTTGGACATTTTGAACAACATGAGGATAGACAAGTCCCCCGAGCCTGACGGGATATATCCTAGGATTATGTGGGAAGCAAGAGAGGAAATTGCAGTACCGTTGGCAATGATCTTTTCATCTTCACTGTCAACGGGGGTGGTACCAGGGGACTGGAGAATGGCGAATGTTGTGTCCCTGTTCAAACAAGGGAATAGGGATAACCCCGGGAATTACAGGCCAGTTAGTCTTACTTCGATGGTAGGCAAAGCAATGGAAAGGGTACTGAGGGATAGGATTTATGAGTATCTGGAAAGACACTGCTTGATTAGGGACAGCCAGCACGGATTTGTGAAGGGTAGGTCTTGCCTTACAAGTCTTATTGAATTCTTTGAGGAGGTGACCAAGCATGTGGATGAGGGTAGAGCAGTGGATGTAGTATACATGGATTTTAGTAAGGCATTTAATAAGGTTCCCCATGGTAGACTTATGCGGAAAGTAGGAGGCATGGGATAGAGGGAAATTTGGCCAATTGGATAGAAAACTGGCTAACCAGTTGAAGTCAGAGAGTGGTGGTAGATGGTAAATATTCAGCCTGGAGCCCAGTTACAAGTGGAGTTCCGCAGGGATCAGTTCTGGTCCTCTGCTATTTGTAATTTTTATTAATGACTTGGATGAGGGAGTCGAAGGGTGGGTCAGTAAATTTGCAGATGATACGACGATCGGTGGAGTTGTGGATAGTGAGGAGGGCTGTTGTCGGCTGCAAAGAGACTTAGATATGATGCAGAGCTGGGCTGAGGAGTGGCAGATGGAGTTCAACCCTGCCAAGTGTGAGGTACATACTGCTGACGTTCGTATGAATCAGAATCAAGCTGGACACCATCAGGGGAACATGCAAGTTTTACTTGAAAGGAAGACAGCAAATCTCGTCCCATCAAGTTGCATGATATTTTGTTTGTAATTACAAAACGATGAGACAGGGAATAACCTTGAAAATAAACAGCAACAGGTTGAGAAAGTGGATATTTTTTGCTCTCTCTATGTAGACCAGACAAACTCTTTGTTTGTATTGAAATTGGCAAGTCTTTGTCAGATCTTACAGAAGACATTGAAGCTCCTGTGTCAATTAAAAAAGGATACCATTTGTTGTTAACTTTGAGTACGACTATAGGTTCCTGCTTAAAAGACGCGACACGTCTACCCAGAGAGTGGTGGGGGCATAGAATGCGCTGTCTTTGGGAGTGGCAGAGTCAGAATCATTGGCGAACTTTAAGTGGCAATTGGATAGGTACATGGATGGGTGCTTAAGCTAGGACAAATGTTCGGCACAACATCGTGGGCCGAAGGGCCTGTTCTGTGCTGTATTGTTCTATGTTCTATGTTCTATGTTCTATTTATTCTGCATCCTTAATTGCTCTTGAAGAGGTGGTGATGAGCTGCCTTCTCGGAATGCTGCAGTACATTTGCTCTAGGAAGAACAACAATGCCATTACGGAGGGAGTTCCATGATTTTAGTGGAGCAGCACTGAAGGAAAGACAATATATCTCCAAGCCAAGATGGTAAGTGATTTGGAGAAGAACTTGCCTTGTTCCAACGTATTTGTCACCCTGTTCTCCTCAATCATAGTGGTCATGAAGTTGGAAGGTTTGGAAATTTTTGCAGTGCATCTTATACGTGGTATAAATTGCTGCCCCTGAGTCTTGGAGTTCAAGAGTGGGCCTTGGTGAACATGATGCCAATCGAGCGGGTTGCTTTGTCCTGGATGATGTTAGAGCTGCAATCATCCAGGCAATTGGTGAATATTTCATTGCATGCCTGACTTGTGTCTTATAGTTGGTAGAAAGACTTTAGGGGGAGGTGTGTTACTTGAAGTGAATTTCCAAATCTCTAATTTGCTCCTCTAGCCACTGTATTTATATAGACAATTCAGTTAAATTTCTGGTCAATGGTGAGCCTCCAGGCTGTTGATAGTGGGGGATTCAGTGATGATAATGCCATTAAATATCCAGGGATGATGGTCACATTCTTTTTTGTTGGAGATAGTCATTGCCTGGCACTTATATAGGAGGATTATTACTTGCCATTTTAACTCAAACTTGGATATAGTCAAGATCTTGCTGTCTTTAAACATAAACTGCTTCGTATCTGAGGAGTTACAAATGATACTGAATATTGTGCAATCATTGGCAAACATCCCGACTTCTGACCTTATGATGGAGGGAAGGTCATTAATGAACCAACTGAAGATGGTTGGGCTTGGGACACTACCTGAGGAACTCTGTAGGAACTTTTATTTTGTCCTGATTGTAACAGGGGTCAGCCAGGTGGACCTCCTAGAATATGAGTTCCCTGATTGGGGCTGTTAATCTGGTCCAATCAGGGAGCCCTGACTGATAGATATAAACAGAAGTGTTGGGATTTGAGGTTTGTCCTCATTTCCCTGAAAACTGGTTGAACGTTAGGGTTTGGGGCCTGGCTTTGCCATTCCCCTCCCTTATAAAATTGCTGTTTTGCTGTATACAGCTGATAATGTTAATTGTTTTGTAAACTCTGAATTGTTTAATAAAAAAATATAAACAGAAGTGTTAGAGGTTCTGTTAACCCAAAGAGATAAAGAAGCTGAATTAATGTCAAGGACTCACCATGTGTAAATAAAGGGTAACTCAGTGACGGGATACTGGCCTCTGTAGAGTTATTTCAATGGTGATAAGAGTGGGGTTTTTTTGTTGCCTCAAGTCCACATACTGGCAGCAACCAAAATGCCTTGTCAGCTCAGATCCTGAAGAAAGGTTTAACCATTTGGCTGAGGTTTGGCTTTGTTTTGGGGTTTTGTTGTGGGCGGACTGAGAGTCCCTATGTTCCGGATATTTTCTGAGTGTGTCTATGCAATTACCTTCACTCAACTTTCCCCAAGTTCAGTCGGGCTGGCGAGGGAGTTCACTTCCATCAGAATACCCTGTAATTCATGCTTCACTTGTTACATTTTCCAATGACAAAGTCAGTTGTATTGCCTGTCCAAAGTCCAATTATGCTTCAGCTAGTAGACACTTTTGCTAGGTTACATCATTAATCCTGCATTTCAAATGGTCATTAAGGGTTAAATCAAAATCACACGCCAGTCATGTTATTCCACTCGAAAATCCCAACATAGATTCCCTGGTTCTTGAATTGCCGAGTAAAACTGACAGGGTCTCAGAATTAGAGAACACTTGGGGTCGTAATAAACTACATCTGTCCATTCTTGTAAGGTTTTAGAACCTGGTGCAGGTCCACAAGATGTCAAGAGAATTCCTCATTGCTTTTCATATACTGGGCCCAGCTGTCAATGGCAGTAGGAATGTGTCGATCTTCTCAAATAATGGCATAGTGCCAGAAATGCTTTTTCCAACTTGAAGATGATGGTTGTGAGTGAATTTCTTGAGGAGTGTTGTTTTCCTGGAAAGCCCACCTACATCTTGCTTAGAACAGTTAAATTGCTTAGCAACATCCAGATCAGAACCATCAAAATAAATATCTGGTTAAATGGTCACCCGGTTCTAAAGGAGGTCAATACTGGCAAGGCCATTTCAGTGATCGCAGAACCAGTTTTTAATAAAGTTCATTCTGGACTCCAACCCTTAAAGTTTGTGCAAGACCTCAGCTAGACCAAGAATCTATACTGAGGTACCTTTACAGATTATGGGTACAACTTTGGTTCCAATCTCTTATGAGAAAAAGTTGGATCAGATACCATTAATTGTAGTAAAAGGTTCGGACCTAAGCTTGATGGGGTCAAGTTGGTTGAGAGATTGGCTCAACATTTTTTAATTAACAAATAGCTAAATGTGTGAAATTCTAATTAAATACTCTGACGTTTTTCAGGAAAAACTAGGGATTATCAAAGGAGGAAAGGTCACTTTGCATTTGACCAGTAAGCAATTCCATGATTTTGCAAGGTCCACCTAGTGCCATTTACCTTCAGGCAAAAGTAGAGGTAGAAATTCGAAGACTGGACAGTGATGGAATCATTAAACCAGTCCAGTTCACAGAATGGCAGCACTGGCGGCTCAGTTCGCCTTTGTGGAGATTTTAAACAACCAGTAAACTGCTTCGTACCCAATCCCTCGCACTTATATGCAAAGCTGGCTGGGGGGTTGTCCTTCACAAAAGTGGACATGAGCCATGCATATTTGCAGTTGCAATTAGATGAGGATTGCCAGGCGTATGCTACAATTAATACCCATAAGGGTTTCAAATATATGAGATTGCCATTTCGGGATATCATCAACCTGTGCAATCTTTCAATGGACGATGGAGAACATTTTATCTAGATGACGCGATTTAACAGGGAAGATCAGTAAGAAGCACTGAGAGAACTTGGACATAGTCCTTAGATGTTGCTCTCAGGCAGATGTACACCTTAGAAGAGAACAAAATATGTGTTCTAGGCACTCCAAGAGACTCACTTGGGATACAGAGTTGACAAGACCAGGTTACACCTGTTGGCAGCTAAAGTGAGGACTATCAAAGGTGCCTTAGCTCTATATTGGAGCTTAGATCTTTCCTCGGAATGGTGAATTATTACAAGTAGTTGATACATAACCTGGCCTCCATACTGTCATATTTGCATCAGCTCTTAAAAATGGACCAGTCTTGGAAATTATCATATACCTAAGCTATAAAAAAATTTCAGGTAAGTTAAAAAAAGCTATCATCCTCTAAGGTGTTGGCACACTATGATCCCAATCAAGGTCTGGTATTGACATGCAATGCCTCCCCATAAGATACTGGAGTAGTATTAGATGTGTCAAGAGGTTCTGTTCATTCTGAGAGCTGGTTCTGAGGGGGGCTGCATCAGTGTCAACGACTTCCCATGTGTAAATAAAAGATGAGTTAGTAATGGGATACTGGCTTCCATGCAGTTATTTTATCCTGGAACTGACATGACTGACCTCCAACACCCATGATCATATTTCTATGTGTCAGGTTTGACTCCAATTAGTGGAGGGTTTGTCCCCGATAACCATTAATTTCAGTTATGCTAAAAGTCCTTGATGCCACACTCAGTCTAATATGAACAAAGGCTGTAATGAGGTCAGGAGCTGAGTGGCCCTAGCAAAACCCAAACTGGGCATCACTGAGCAGGTTATTGCTGAGCAGGTGCTGCTTGATAGCACTGTTGATGCCACCTTGCATCACCTTACTGATGATCGAGAGTAGACTGATGGGGTGGTAATTGACTTGTTTGAATGTGTCCTTCTTTTTGTGTATAGGACATTGCTGGGCAATGTTCCACATTGTTGGGGAGATGCCAATGTTGCAATTGTATCAGAACAGCTTGGCTAAGGGTGTGGCATGTTCTGGACCACATTTCTTCAATACTATTGCCAAAATATTGCCAGGGCCCATGTTATCATGTGGAGTGAATCAAATTGGATGAAGACTGGCATCTGTGAATGTGGGGACCTCAGGGTAAAGCTGAGATGAATCATCCAGTCAGCAATCCTGGCTGAAGATTGTTGTGAACTCTTCAGTCATATCGTAATATCTCTATGTTCTCGAGATAGTAGAAAAATTGAAAGAAAGAAAGCCGATAATTCCACAAAATGAGTGGTCATTCAGATGATTGGATGGAATATAAAGGGCAGCAAAAGTGACGAAGAGGTGGATAAAGTGATGAAAATTAGTGCATGGGACAAAGTCAGCTAGAAATACAATCAATATTAAAAGTTTCTACAGGTATTTAAGAAGAAAAATTTAGATAAAATGAAGAGTGATCCTTTCCATGGTGACGCTGGGAACAAATAATTAGAAATAAGGAAATGCTGAATGAATTGAACAGATAATTCCATCTGTCATCTCTGTATAGCATAAAATGTGCATCCCAGAAATAATCGTGAATCATGGGGTAAAGAGGAGAAAGGATTTTAAAACAATTATTGTTAGCAATGAAAAGGGTACTGAGAAAATTATTCAAACTAAAAGTTGACAAGTCTCCAGGTCCTAATGGACTTCATCATTATGACTTAAAAACAAATAGCTGCAGATAGATTCAATGTGTTGGTTTTAATTTTCTAAAATTCCCTAAATGTGGAAAGCTCCTGCCAGTGGTTGTATGCATAGAGTCATAGAATCATACAGCACGGAAATAGACCCTTCAGTTCAACCAATCTACCATGACCATACCAACTAAACTAGTCCCACCTGCCTCCACTTAGCTCATATCCCTCCAAACCTATCCTATTCATGAACTTTCTCTACCAGTTCATTCAACACACTAACCACTCTCTGTGTAAAAAAGTTGCCCCTCAAGTCCTCCTTAAATCTTTGTCCTATCTCTATATCTTGTCAAATTCACGGCATTAACAAACTCTCTCGTCCCTATGAAACCGCCATGTCTGATTCTGGTTCCATCTAACCACGCACCATTCCCAAAATAACTTGCCATTCACCAGCTACCCGCTAAGCTACCATCTCTAAAAGCCTGTTGTAGAATAGAATAGAATATCCTTTATTGTCATGTGTACTCAAATACTGAAGTAGAGAGGTACAGTAAAAAGTCTTACAATGTCACCTCTTAGTGCCAGCTTAGGTACAAGTACATAGGTACAAGTCTTAGATTAAAAAAAGGAATAAAAAAGAAAATGATCTGCATTGCTTTACAGTGATTCATAGTTAGAAATAAGACATAGATAAAAGGATGGACATTACGGTCAGATAAACAAATTACAAATAAGCATTACATTGCAGTAGCTTAGTGCGGTGGCTTGCACACCTGGTCTGACTGCCTGCACCAGACCCCAGACCAACAAATATCCCCATTGCGCTCCAAGCCTCTAGTCCACTCTGCACCGGCTCTCAGCTGCACCAGGGTAAGTTTCCTCCAGGACTCCCTCCGCATGCCAGCCGTCTCTCCGGGACTGCTTTCCTGCACTGGCCTCCACTCTGGGATTCGCCTCCAGGGATTGCCAGCTCCTCTACTCCCATCCGGATAAGCCTAAGTCAGTTGAGAAAAAACATAGAAATGAGAAAGAATGAAGAAAGAAAAGGAACGGGCAAAGCAGAGGAGCTCTGGCTGGAGCATCTTATTCTGCCGCTACCTTCGAGAGGTTAGAGGATGCATGGAAAACACTGGCATTCCGAAGGTGCTCTGCTCGCTCAAGGACAGATTGTGAACATGTCAAAGAAGGGGAAGATGGCAGAATGATTCTCCAACCTAGAGATCCTGATCGAGGGGATAGAGAGGACGACAGTCATCCTGAAAGACCAGAGGAGACCACAGGCTGATCCAAGGTAACCACCAGGGCCAGTGACCTATCCACAGTCTAGTGAAATGGTCAGTGACCTTCTACACTGTGCCAGAGTAAGTGTCACACTCCTCCATCAGCTACCTCACACTCACTATCTCTGCTATTACCTGTACCAGCATCAAAGCTCAGGCTCTACCATACTCATAACTACTTCTACAACAACTTCTCTCACTCGCTGTCACCCTGTCCCCAACCCCCCACACCACTGACCCAGCATGCTTGTCTGTGTTGCCTCCTCACCACTTTGGAAGACCTCATCTCATTTACCTCTACCCCACCCCCGCACCCCACACCAGCACTAACAATTGCACCACCCACATTCATCTCACTCAATCCCTCCAATTCTCTCATCACAAGAGACGACAGCCCATAACAAGGCAGAGCTAGACTGCACACTGGGGTCTGCCTGGCATCACACTCCTCTCCCCCAGGAGGAGAGAATCCTGGCCCTCAGAAAAAAGGCCAGGATCACTCCTGCCTGGATCCTGAGCTATTCATGTCACACATCATTCCACTGCAACACTCATATTAACCTCACTGGCAGTATCACCCATTATGCATCATTGCTAACCAATTGCTACGATGCCTTCTCTCCCTTTTGTCTTGCAGATACCATCACCTCTGTGGTGAAATACTCAGTCCCCACCCCCACCCCCGCCCGAACCATTTCCTCAAACCCTGAGGACAAGCATACTGAGACTTCAGAGGAAGCAAGACAGTCTACTGCTCCCTATATACCAGCTTAGCTACTGACACTTTGGTAGGAACATTAGGCTGAAACGTGTGGGACCACAGACTGGTAAGCACCTCACTGAGACAACTCTGCAGCTACTCGAGGGAGGAATGATCCAGGCCACTGACACTCAGAGGACTGCCAGAGTCCGGGAACCTGCTCAGGCCCAGGCAGAAGAGGATCTTGTGTTGTCATCAATCAAGGATTTTGTCCATATGTACTGGGAAGAAAAGGGGCCGCAGATAGGTGCAGGTGGAATGCAATGACCTTCATAGCCCAGAGGCTGCTCCAGTACAGTGAGTTATGTGATTGCCTGGTTGCCTCCATGGACAGATTGGCAGCTGCTATAGATGGCCAGGTCCTGAATCCTTGGAGTTTCCTGGAGAGGTGTACCATCTGTACTCCAGACACTGAGCATACTCCCTCTATCCTAGCTTCAGACCTGGGAAATCATTAAGATGTAATGGGAGAAAAAGAAAGACGCTTTAATCAGAGTACTCTGGTCTCTCTGCTGACAATGCACTGCACTGCACTATTTTATAAATGTCATTGATTGGACCTTACATCAGATTATTCAGCTTCCTGTGTAGCCCTGACTGGCACTGCTACTGCACGAGGCATCACTTCATGACCAGTCAGCATGCTCCATGGATGCTGGTCTGCGCTGAGCACCTGCTGCATTATCTGGAAACAAGAGGAACAGGGCACTTGGTGCTGCTGAGGCCTTGGGTCCCTCATGTTCTACATCGCTACTTATTCATGGCCTCTGTGTCCAAATGTGTAGTTGTTCATGATTGCTAAGTAATGTGTGTAAAAGGGAAGAGTATTTGGGATGGCCTAGGAACTGGGGTGCTGCAGGTCTGTGTCCTGTGAGAATATAGATCTGAGCAATGTTAATTTCCTTTAAAAGCCCTAACACTGGTGGGTATTGCCACGTCCCCACATATTGAGTCACTCACCCCACCTATTTGAATTGTAAATGTTGCGATTTCCAACATGATGGAATGCCATAGTGATCTGCAGCCTCTTCCTTAATGGTTTGGTGAAAACATCCAGTTTTCCTTCTGTCATCCCTTCCTGTAAATCCCATAGGCTTCACAAGTCCCACGTCCCCAACCAGCTTATCCATATGAACCTGAACCTGCCCACTTCCCTTTCCCAGCCCCTGGCATATATTGTGAGCATAAGAAATATGATCTATTACTATCTACCCCATTTGAAGCCAGAATCTATTACTATCTACCCCATGGATGAACCATCTGCCTACATTACCCCATTTCCATCCATTTCCCACAATGATGGCTGCCCTTGCACACCAGGCTCCAAAACAAACCATACCCCCTCCCCAGCCTTTTGCCTTGTTTCTGTGGACAAAGCAGACTGATCTGCCATGAAACCCCACCCCCACCAACCCCTCCAACCTCCCCAGCCACTTTAGCATCCCTGGGACAAGAAATGCTCATCAAAGGATTAGGATCTAATGGGGCCAAGCACTCCCTTCCTTCCCCATCCCACTTCAAAAAGAGGTTCTTTCATCTGTGTTTCCCCTTCAATTCTAAGATATTAGTGAGTTCTGAGAAGATTTGTAGTTCAGGCTGAGGTTCTGGATGTAGGTTTGCTTGCTGAGCTGAAAGGTTCGTTTTCAGACGTTTCGTCACCATACTAGGTAATATCTTCAGTGAGTCTCCGGATGAAACACTGCTGATGTTTCTGCTTTCTATTTATATGTTTGGGTTTCTTTGGGTTGGTGATGTCATTTCCTGTGATGATGTCATTTCCTGTTCTTCTTCTCACGGGGTGGTAAATGGGGTACAAATCAATGTGTTTGTTGATAGAGTTCCGGTTGGAATGCCATGCCACTAGGAATTCTCATGCTCTGTTTGGCCTGTCCTAGGATGGATGTGTTGTCCCAGTAAAAGTGGTGTCCTTCCTTATCTGTATGTAAGGATACTAGTGAGAGAAGGTCATGTTGTTTTATGGCTAGTTGATGTTCATGTATCCTGATGGCTAGTTTTCTGCCTGTTTGTCCAATGTAGTGTTTGTTAGAGTTCTTGCACAGTATTTTGTGAATTATATTAGTTTTACTTGTTGTCTTTACTTGTTGATGGGTTTTGTGGGCTACAATAATGACAACTTTAGGTCTGCTACGTGAATGACACCTTTGTCATCACTAAACAAGACAAATTAGAGCAAACTTTCAAGACCATCAATAATACCCTTACTGGCATAAAATTCACTAAAGAGGAGGAAAACAACAACAAACCGCCATTCCTAGATGTCACAGTAGAGTGAACAGCCAATGGGCAACTTCCAACCAGCGTCTACAGGAAAACAACACATATGGACCAAATATTAAAATACAGAAGCAATCATCCCAACATCCACAAACAAAGTTGTATAAGAACATTATTTCAATGAGCCACCGCACATTGCAGCATAGAGGAACTACGCAGAGCCGAGGAAAATCACCTATACTGTGTAATCAAAAAGAATGGGTACCCAACAAACACAGTCTGCTGATTTCTCAGCAACAAACCCAAACAAGCAGACAAAACACATCCAGAAAGCCTAGCCACTCTCCCCTACATCAAAGACATCTTGGAAATGACTAAAAATCACACAACACCAGATTATAGTCCAACAGGTTTAATTGGAAGCACACTAGCTTTCAGAGCAACATTCCTTCATCAGGTGTAGTGGAAGGCTCAATCCTAACACAGAATGTATAGCAAAAATTTACAGTGTGATGTAACTGAAATTATACATTGAAAAATTGATTGTCTGTTAAGCCTTTCATCTGTTAGAATACAGTGATAGTTTCACTTCTTTCATGTGTAAATCACAGAACCTTTTTTTTAAAAAGTTGCATTCTTGGGTTAGCTGTTAACAATGGTGATAGCTAGACAATATGTTGAAGGTGTTAGCCCCCTGTGTTCTCTGTCTATACCATGATGTTTAGATTGATTCTAATCTGAAAAGTGAGATAACGGAGTTTTACATAAATTCATGCAGTTTTTGAGCTCAGAGTTCTACATGAATGTATGCAGTTTTTGAGCAAAGTACAATGTAACCCTGCAAGTACAAATTCACCCCACAAAATATATGTGTGCATGTGGGTCTTTGTCTGTGTGTGTGTGTGTCTGTCTGGGTTGGGGGTTGTGAATGTGAGAAAGTGTGTGTGTGTGTGTGTGTAGTGAGTGCAGAGTGTCTTAAGTCTGTGAGGGGGTGCATGTGTGACTGTGGGAGTGTGTGTGTTTATAAGGGTGTGTGTGGGTGTCTGTGTGAGCGCCTGTGTGTATGTGTGTATAGGAATGCCTGTGTGTGTGTGAGAGTGTGTGTGTGTAGGAGTATCTGTGTGTGTGTAGGAGTATCTGCGTGTGTGTATAGTGCAATGGTGGTCACTTGCGACATGAACCCAAGGTGCCGGTTGAGACCCTCCCTAGGGGTACCGAACTTAGCTATCAGCCTCTGCTCAGCCACTTTTCTCTGCTGCCTGTTCCGAAGTCCACCTTGGAGGATGGTCACCCGAAGGTCCAAGGCTGAATGTCCTGGCACCGCACAACAATCAACAGACAGGAGGGTCCCCTCCCAGTTGGGGAACACTTCAGTGGTCCAGGACATTCAGCTGATAGCTATGTTCGGTGCCCATAGGGAGGGCCTCAACCGGGACCTTGGGTTCATGTCACATTACAGGTAAGACTTTGTCTATTTATCTTATCCATGCCATTCATAATTTTATAAACGTCTGTAGGGACAGCCCTCAGCTTCTGATGGTCCAGGGAAAACAGCCCAGCCTATCCAACCTCTCCCTATAGCTCAAATCCTCCAACTCTGGCAATATCTTTGTAAATCTTTTCTGATCATTTCACGTATCACAACATCCTTCCGATAGCATGTGCAGGTTAGATGGATTGCCCATAGTGAATGCAGGGTTACAGGGATGTTGGGGGTGGGATGCTCTTCAGAGGGTTGGTATGGACTAAATTGGCTGACTGGCCTGCTTTCAAACTGTAGGGATTCTATGATTCTATGATTGAAGGATCCATAAATCTGGTTGCTCATAATCTTCTATTAATCTTGCCCAAAAATGTACTCTGCAAGTATGGAATGTTGAGTGTCTTCTGCTGAAGAAACTCCAGTATATATTTAAAGAAAATATAAAAAAGGATTATCCAAGAGGGCTACATCACAAATTGAATTCCAGGGTAGTAGAAAGCTTTGTATATGTCACACTGAAGCAATTCCCAATCTACAAGGGGACAGGCAACAAATCCTCCCCCAAAATTAGCACACAGAAGGCAAATTCACTCGTAGGGTCAGCCAATCAGGGAAGTGCCTTCCCTGGACATAGGAAATGGTGAGGAACTATACCTCCAATCACAGGCTGGTTCACAGAGTTGCTACAGCAGAGGAGGTCATTCATCCCATCATGCCTGCTGCTCTTTCCTGTGCTTGCTGCTGATAGGCTCAAGGGTAAACCTATCAGCAGCAAATGTGAGAGGGAAACAACCTACGATTGGACGTGAATGAACAAAGAATGGAGAGAAGGTCAAGGTCTGAGAGCAGGGGCGGGGGTGAGGAGTTGGAGGGCTGTGTTCTAGGAGTGGAAAAAGAGGGCCAGTAGGTGTTTTGTCAAGAGCAGTCTCTTTGTTGACACCAGGACAGCAGGTGGAGAGCTGCCTTGTTGCCAATTTGAAAATGAAATGATAATATCTAAATTCTTAATGGTAAAATATTTCCTGATGGTTAGGTATTCTATTTAAAATATGTCTTAATAAGCCAGAGAGGATTCAGAAATAATAAAAGCGACAAATTGCGGTGAATTTGTTGCATGTCCCCTTATAGATTGGGCATTGCTTCCAAATTCTTAGTCTGCAACTTTAAAATAGTTTAAAATAGTATGTATTTTATATATTAGAGTTTGTTTTTGTGGATACAAATATTTTAGTTATATTCAAGTTGGCCCCTGTTTAATACATAGATTGTTTTAGTTTCCAACCAAGAAATTTCCGACAATGTTCCTTTTTAAGATTTGTGTTCATGAGGATTAACACTTTTGCGTATTACTAAGTATTGCTAGGTTACGCATGCAGCTGAGCATCAGTGTCCTCCTTGGTGTTGTTCCAGTAATCTGGTCTCGACTCAAACAAGGAGGACAAAACAAAGACGATCAAAATGCTTTTCATTCGAGCTCCATCTGAAACCAGTGTTGTTCCAGTCAGACAGCCATGCTCTAAGACTGCTGAAGTGAAACAGTGCATAACATAGCCATTCCCAACTACGCCACACTCCCCCTGTACACACTGCTTTGTGCCACAATGCGGCTCCACATATTTATTGTCTTTTTAGAAGCATTAAATGTAGTTCCTCATTCAAATATTTTCTCTGTGTAGTTAATAGACGCTGCTTTAATATTTTTTAACTAAACATACGCAATAGCAATTACCTCAGAACTATTTGTAAGGAAATACATAGCAAGGCGGAAGCTCAAAAACTTTTGGAATTGTAACTCTTCCTGAAATCACATTCCCATGATCAGCAAGTGAAGTGAACTGAATTTTGCTATCTTTCAGCCATGGCCTAATCCTAACTAAGGAGTTAATGTTTCATCCAATCACTCACATATTTCCATGGCTCCGCAGTAAGTGTTTAGCGCACAACTTCAATTTACAAAGTCCACAATCTGTGGCCCAGAAACGACTATGAACATTAGTAACATGAAAAGAAAATGCAGTTAAACACTATGAACTCAAATTATACTTCATAATGCAACTTTTGATGGAATTTTGTGCACCCATTGAGTGATAAATGGAGAAATCAGCACTTCTGAGTCAGTTTTGTTGCAAGTTTCTTGATTCTTGTTAAACCTGGGGTTATCAATTGCAGACTCATCCCAAATTAACTTTCTTCTTGCTCCTGTACAACTCAGAATATGCTTGCAACTTAGAAAAGTGAGAACATACATAAAAAAACATCAGAAATAGGAACAGGAGTAGGCAATTCAGCCCCTCAGGCCTGCTCCACCATTCAATATGTTTATGGATAATCTCATCTCAGCCTCAACTTCACTTTCCTGCCCACTTGGCTTCCCGATGCTTTCTCTTTGATTCCGCAACTGCACTACATGCTGAGATAGTTCCATATTTCTTCTTTGTTTTAATGTTGCAAGATTCAAACACACCCTCATGCTGCCACAACTAAATAATTAAATCGTATTGTTAGAGTTTGATTAATGGCCCAATCCCCAACCCTACCTACAAATTATTTCATTTTCCATTGATGCTATTTCACAAAATATCTATTTAGTGACCAAATTTATAGTGACCCCATCATTTCTGACACTGGACAAAGAATACAACAGTGCAGCATTCAGATTTCAGCAGGTCCCCAAACCTAGAATTGTAAGAGTGATGATGCTCGGAGAAAAGTGATGGATTTTTTTGAATGCATCATATATTGATTGTTTCAGGGGAGAGCCATTTCAAAAGCCAGAAGGTAAGTAATTCTTATTTGTCAAGTTGAGTTGGATGCACTGTATGCTGATGAATCATTAAAATGTGGTAGCAAAGCTATCATGTATTGCTTCTTTAAAAACCACATATGAGAATAGACCTTTAGCATTTCCCCTCAGGCTTGTTTCACACTGAGTGAAGAGCAGTCACTGAAACATGCAAGCTGTGAGGCGTAGCCCCAATCAGCCCACTGCATTGTACATTCAAATACTGCATTACTCCTAATTAATTCATTCCAATAACAACTATTACATACCTGCCACATATATTTTTTTTCTGAGTTTCAATAAACATTTGTTGCTTGAAGCAACTGGATGATATCTGAGAGTTGCTGGTACATATTAATTTTAAATGACTGTTTTTCTACATGTGACTATGCTTTGTGCAAGTCTTTAAACCAAGTTGAATTTAAAATTAAGTATTCATTTATGATGTCAATAAGAAAGAAATTACTTCAGAGAGCTAACTACCTCTTCCTACTCTTCCAGTGGAAACATTACATACATTTAGCTTGATCTCTTTTCTCTTGCTTCTTTCTCTCTCTACCAAAGGCGTTTCTACTTTCTACCATGATGTACAGCTCCATCAGCAATACATGCAGTACATTACACAAATGTAGTGTTTTCCTCTGGAGCATTTTTCTTTTCTAGGCAGTATATCAATGGGTATCCGTGGATACACACTTGCTCTCAATATGCATTATCAGTGCCTGGTTTAGCTTATTGTTATAAAGCCTTGACAACATCATGCTCAATCATGCTGCAACAACTTTTTTTTTACACTTGACCCTGTCTTACATGGACAAGTGAGAACAGTTTGGCTTGATTGACTCAAATTAACTGAAACTTATTCCTGGTCATGCATCTATTTACATGCTATTGTAATTGGCTATGGCTAGGAAGAAACAAAGCAAGAAACAAAAAAAATTGCTTTATGTCAAAATAGGGAGTGTTTCTATTAGAGAAGGAAATTAAGTATAACATGGCACGATACAAAACAATTAATCAGATTGTAGATATACATAGCAAGGGTGACTTGATTCCTTTATTTCAATTGAACAGGCAATGTTTGCACTCAGACCTTTTCATTTAGATTACCTTGCCCTTTGTTCAAGCAGTTAGGTTTCTGCATATGTCTTTGAAAATGGATCTGTGCCATTACACTGATGTGGTTGCATTACTCAGTGTATGCCTCAGTGTTGAAGAATCTACACTGACCTATTCCCTTTCCCACAACCACATTAAAGTATTGCACAATGATTGTTCACTGTCAGAATATTGGCCTAGTTAAGAATACACAGCACCTTAGATAATCATGAATCTTGCTTTATGATGTAAGCTTCAATAGCCTTTTTCTAGTATTGGGATGTTTATCTCATGCAATGGAGAATGGGAAAGCTTTGTCTTAAAATGTGATTCAGCTGGCTCTGCCTTAATCCAAAGGAAGATGTTTCTACTCAGAAAAGAACAAGGAATGGAAGGAGTATAAGACATGACAAGCAGAGAGGATCACCCAAAAACAAAGATGAGGGGACTAGAGGCAGGTATGGAAAAAGAAACAGGCCTGAGGGAAAAGAATAAATTGACAGAAATATAGAGGTCGTCTGTACCAAAGGGGATATGAAGCAAATGAGAGGGCAATAAAGAAAGTGAAACAAAAGAAATAAAGATGAATAGAAACAGAATGGATAATGTATCTTGTGGTGGCATCAAGATCTAATGGAGGATATATTCATCTTGGAAAGCTTTGAGAAACTATTGGAACTGCTGCTGTTAGTGTGACTTTGCCTTCATGGAGCAGTTTGAGTGCCAAAATTAGGCGCAAACAGATGCACCTTGCCTACAAGGTGATGGTTGTTCATTGGATAAGAATTTTCTTAAACTAAGAATATGAAAGAAATCCTGAAATTGCAGGCTAAACAACCAACTCAGTCATTACATATCAAACAACAGTTCAACAAAAATGATGTGTCTCATTTCACTCTGTAATGAGAGAAAAACATTTCCATCAAATAAAATCGAGAAAAAGGAGTACTTAAAACAGGGATAGAGGACAAAAGAGAAAAGTGACACTCTTATTTTTAAATATGAGCAATTGTAATTTTTTTCCCTTTCCTTGCGCATTGCCCTATCATATAGCTTTGGTAAGCTCTGACAGAAATGGTTCAGAAATATTGGATTAGGTTGCAGAAATTTATCATCTTGTGTTAGTGAAACTGTCTGAATGACTCAGTGGGGAAGCTCCTGTTGACTAATTGTTTCTCACCTGGTTACATGACAAGATGCACTATCAAGGATTCTTTGTATTATTGCATCAACTTGTAGGAAATTTGTCTGGCAATAATTCTGCATTTATTTTGTAATTGGAGGTGCATCATTTGATATTTTAACACATCAAATAAATGTGGTTTTACAAACAATGTTCTATTTATTGATAAATATTAATATTTGAACACTTAACACCTAAAGTCTCTGCAGAAGTTTCTTTCCTTTGCTGCTGCAGCTTGCTGGTGTTAGTCAAATGTTGGTTTACAAATGGCTTGATGACTTTCAACTTTGTTGGAAGTATAGAATGAATAGTAAACCTGCTGTTGCCTTATCCCATTTCTAATCCATTAGCCTCAATGCAAGGGAATCTTGTAGGGTGTAGAATGGCTGGCCAATCCACTGCCATTTGTTTTCATGTTGTGATTGAAAATTAACACTTTCTGTGAAAAAAAATCAGTGGTGGAGCAGCACTATTGCCAGCAAGGAATTTTCCACTCCTTTTAAAAAAATCTTTTGTATATGAACAGACTCATACCACATTCTAGAGAATTACCTGAGAAATTGAATTTTCAGCTGGGCAATTCCTTTATGCCAGGAGTCCTGTTGGGAACTTTTGATGGTGCTGATGAAATTATGAAAATTGGCACTCAGGAAACGTTTGGCTCTTAAATAGGTGGTCTAATTCCTGAGAAACTATTAAACTGACCCCATAATTACCTCACACAGGCCTCCTAACACCTTACAACACTCGACCCTGACTTAACATGTTCCAGGAATCTGAAGGCTGAGTGGTATTGTTCAATGATTAATCCAGAAACTCAGCTAATATTCTGGGGACCTGGGTTCAAATCCTGTCATGGCAGATAGTAGAATTTGAACTTAAAAAGAAAATAAATCTGGAAATAAGATGATGACCATGAAATTGTTGATTGTTGGTAAAACCCATCTGGTTCACTAATGTCCTTCAGGGAAGGAAATCTGCCATTCTCACCTGGCATAGCAATGTCGCTGAATTGCCCTCTGAAATGGCCTAGCAAGCCATTCAGTTGTCCAAGTTGCTATAAAGTCTCAAACAAACAAAATCAGATGGATCAAGGCACCAGAGAAGACAATGACTGAAACAGCCCTGTCGACCCTATAAAGTCCTCCTTACTAACATCTGGGGGCTAGGTGCCAAAACTGGGAGAGCTGTCTCACAGACCAGTCAAGCAATAGTCTGACATAGGCATACTCACAGAATGATACCTACAGTCAATGTCCCAGACATCACCATCCCTGGATATTTCCTGTCCCATCGGTGGGGACAGACCCAGCAGAGATGGCAGCACATGGTATATCTGGGAGAGGGTTGCTTCTGGAGTCCTCAACATTGGCTCTGGACCCCATGTTGTCTCATGACTTCAGGTTAAGCAGGGCAACAAAATCTCCTGCTGATTACCACGTACCATCCTCCCTCGGTTGATGAATTGATACTCCTCAATGTTGAACAACACTTAGAGGAAGCACTGAGGATGGCAAGGGCATGAAGTCTAGTGTGGAGGGAGGATTTAAATGTCCACCACTAACAGTGGCTCAGCAGCTGGGTCTGTGGCAGGTAGTGATGGAACCAACAAGAGGGAAAAAATACTTGACCTCATCCTTACCAATCTGCTGGCTGTAGATACAACTGTCCATGACTGTATCAAGTAAGAGTTACCACCGCACAGTCCTTGTGGAGACGAAGTCCCTCCTTCCCATTGAGAATAACCTCCAACGTGTTGTGTGGCACTATCACCATGCTAAATGGGACAAACTTCAAACAGATCTAGCAACTCAAGACTGAGCATCCATGAGGTGCTGTGGGTCATCAACAACAGCAGCATTGCACTCCAGCACAATCTGTAACCTCGTGGCCCAGCATATTCCCCCATTCAACTATTACCATCAAGCCAGGGGATCAACCTTGGTTCAATGGAGAGTGCAGGAGGGCATGCCAAGAGCAGCCTGAGGCATACCTGAAAATGAGATATCAACTGGTGATGCCACAAAATAGGACTACTTGCATGCCAAATGGTAGAAGCAGCAAATGATAGATAAGCAATTGCATAACCAATGGACCAGATCTAACCAGTCCTGCCACATTCATTCGTGAATAGTGGTGGGCGATTAAACTATTCACTAGAGGAGGATCGTCCACAAATATCTATGATGGAAGAGCCCAGCATGTCAGTGCAAAAGATAAGGCTGTAGCTTTCACAGCAATCTTCAGCCAGAAGTGGCAAGTGGATGATTCATCATGGCCTCCTCCACTGGTCCCCAGTATTACAGATACCAGTCTTCAGCCAATTACGTTTATTCCACGTCATGTCAGGAAATGGTTGAAGACAGTGGATGCTGCAAAGGCTTGGGACCTGACAACATTTTGGCAGTAGTACGGAAGACACCTGCTCCAGAACTTACCGCTCCCTTAGCCAGGCTGTTCCAGTATAGTTACAATACTGGTATCTGCTGACAATGTGGAAAACTGGGCAGAAATGTCCTGGACATAAAAAGGACAAATCAAACATGGCCAATTACTGCCCCATCAGTCTACTCTTGATCATCAGTCAAGTGATGGAAGATGTCATTAATAGTGCTATCGAGCAGCACCTGCTCAGCAATAACCTGCTCGGTGACGCCCAGGGTTCCTCAGCTCCTAACCTTGTTAGATCCTTAGTTCAAATATGAACAAAATAGCTGAACTCCAGACATAAGGTGAGAGTGATAACCCTTGATATCAAGGCTGCATTCGACTGAGTGTGGCATCAAGGACCCCTAACAAAACTGGAAATAATGTTTACCATAGAGCAAACACTCTAGTGGTTGGAGTCATACCTGACACACAGAAAGATGGTCATGTTTGTTAGAGGTCAGTCATCTCAGCTCCAGGAGCTCCTCAGGGTAATGTCCTAGACCCAACCATCTTCAGCTGCTTCATCAATGACCTTCCTTCCATTATAAAGTCAGAAATGGGAATGTTTGTTAATGATTGCACAATATTCAGCATGATTTGTGATCCCTCAGATAATGAAACAGTCTATGTTCAAATGCAAGAAGAACTGGACAATATTCAGGCTTGGGCTAATAAGTGGCAAATAACATTCGTGCCACACAAATGCTAGGTTATGACCATCACCAATAAGACCACTTGTCATTCAACTATGTTACCCTCACTGAATCCCCGGTTATCAATATCCTGGGAGTTATCATTGACAAAAACTCCACTGGACTCACCACAAAAACACAATGGCTACAAGAGCATGTCAGTGATTAGGAATACTGTGGTGAGTAACGCACCTCCTAACACCCCAAAGTCTATTCACCATCGACAATGCATAAATCAGGAGTGCGATGGAATATTTTCCACTTGCCTGGCTAAGTGCAGCCCCAACAACACCCAAGAAATCTGACACCATCCAGGACAAAGCATACTTGCCACTTGATTGGTACCCCATCCACAAGCATCCACTCCCTCCACCACCAATGTTCAGTAGCAGCAGTGTTAATATCTACACAATGCACTGAAGAAATTCACCAAAGATCCTCAGACAACACCTTCCAAACCTACAACATTTCCACCTAGAAGGAATAGGGCAGCAGGTAAATGGGTACAGCAACACCTTCATATTCCTTAATAAACCACTCATTACCCTGACTTGAAATTATATCGCCATTCCTTCAGTGTTGCTGGGTCAAAATCCTGGAATTCCCTCTCTCAAGGCATTGTGGGTCAACCCACTGCAGGAGGGCTGCAGCAGTTCAAGAAGGCAGCTCACCACCACTTTCTCAAGAGCAACTAGGGGCAGGCAATAAATGCCCAGCAATGTCAACATCCCACAAATACATTTTAACAAAAACCTCATCCTGGAACCAGTCCCCCCCCCCTATCCTGGGGCCTGATACCCTCTCTGGTGTAATATTCCTGCTACAGTTTGCAATTGAGCCCCCCTTCCACCAGAGCTAACCCCTGATACCCACCTATCACCACTAACTTGATTTCATACCTTCTCCCCCAGTCCTGACCCTGCAGTTGAACCTGACCCAATCCTCCACTTCATAGCCACCTAACACCTACAAATCAAGCACCCTACTCCCTAACCAAAAGTTATCCTATCATCTCTCTGACATGTCCTACTACCTACTATCTGGCACCCGGTATGTCCCACTTGTCTGTCTCCAGCATGCTGCAATGGTCCAGTGAATCACAGTGTAAATCTTATCTTCAGACTAGACACTTTACAACCTTCTGAACTTAATGTTGAGTTCAACACCTTTAGATTGAGAACTTATTTCTATTTCTTCCCCTTCTTTTAGCTTTAATTGTTGCATTCTCTGTCACCATGTCCTCTCTCTCATCCCTCCACTTCAATGTTCTCTCCAGTTTGGCAGTTAGGCCATTCTTATATTCCGATCACTTAATCTACACTAACATCACCCTTTCTCCCCAGCACTCCGACCCCCCCACTATTGCATAATTACCAGCACCTCCACACTTCACATTAGCTCGAATTAAGAGTCCTCGAGACTCGAAATGTTAACATGCTCTGTCTCCATGGATGCTGCCTGACTGTTGTGATTTCCAGCATGTTTTGCTTTCAGTACAGGTTCCAGCATGTGGTAATTTGCTCCTAAATTGGGATTGAGTTTACATTACAGGTGAGATCCCAGGTTCCTTGCAGAAATCAGAGGGAGATGAAAATTAAAGGAAGGTTTAGCTTATGTTGTTGACTATTCTGATATTATGAGCAGATTCAGGAAAGAACGACACTCAAAAATATTATAATCAAAGGCAATTCAAACAAACCAGTATGTTCAGTCATGTCACTGGTGGCTTAACCTTTCAACTAATAAGGTGGGTTTTCAGATAACTGTGAAAGTCTTTAGTGCAATCTCTCGCATACTGTGTTTCAATGGTTTCCTTTGTTCAGGTAGACATCTCATCTATCATACCTTTGTGTTGGATTGACTAGAATGTTCATGCAACTGGGAGGTGTGACATGTCAGTGAGATGATGAGTTAACTTTTGTCCTGGTAATTGCTGGAACTTTCTAGAAATAGACAGCATATCCATTCTGTGTTCAATAGCAGCTATTGTGTTGGACTGTTTAATGCACTTTTTTAAAACAGCCAGAAAAATAGTTATGTATTAAAATTGTTTATTAATCTGTTTGTGACATGCAATATTATTCAAATCAATGCAAGTTCTTTCTTCATTAAGCCATAGAATATTAATGGCTTCAGTTCTGTTTTGTTCCTTGCTATCTGCTCTTGATGTTCAAAGTCTGGATGACCTTAATCCAGCCTACGTGATGGAAAAGGATGGTTTGTTGATTAATTTGGGGCTGAAAATGTGTTGCTGGAAAAGTGCAGCAGGTCAGGCAGCATCCAAGGAGCAGGAGAATCAACGGGCATGAGCCCTTCTTCAAGAATGAGGCTTTGTCCTGGTTGGGTTCAAATTTTGTTGGTCTGAACGTAGTCTGGAGTCCGTGCGGGGTCAGTCGGTTCCATAGGCAGGTGCTGAGGAAGGAGATCTGGCTGTGGTAGCGAGTCTGTTTGAGAACGTGGCTGAAGAGCTTCTGGGCAGAGGAGATGACTTGGGGTGTGCAGTGAGAGAGGGACTCACTAAAATCCTTGTAGAGGGAGGAAGAGAGCTTCTTCAAGGAAGGCATCCTTGTAAGAGGATTCGCAGTAGGTTAAAATCTTCTAGGAGAAAGTGAGGTTAAAAGCTTGATTCTATCTCAGACAAGCAGTTTGATTCTACCTCAGACTGTTGCCAGGAGCAGAAATGGAGTTAATAACTGGGGAAGGGAGTTTCCAGTGCAGACCAAAGTCAAAAGCTTCAGTCTTCCAATTTTTAATCACAACAAATTTCAATTCATTTAATACTGGACATTGGATAAGCATTCTGGTGATTTTTCAAAAGTGGAGGCGAGAGGTGATGATGAGTTAGAGCTGGGTTTGTAAGGGTACATGTGGTTATGTTTTTAGATTAAGAAGCCAAAAGGCAGTACATTGGTAAGAAGTAGGATGGGGCCAAGACTGTGAAGACACCAGAGATAATGGTCTGAGAGCAGGAACAGAAGCCATTACAAGATATACTTGGGTTAAAATTAAGAATAAGAATGGAAATCACTCAGCTGGATTAAAGTATCGAGATGTTGGAGGAAGATGGTGTACTGAACTGTGTGAAAAGCTGCAAAAAGGTCACAAATGATGGGGTTTGGGGCATTTTGCCTTTTTACAGTCACATAGAATGCCATCTACAAGTTATTTCAGTACAGTAGCAAGGGAGAA
>NC_057713.1:58430141-58451910 GCF_004010195.1 Chiloscyllium plagiosum | reverse complement strand
GTGTGTCATTGAAGTGTTTTCTTTGTCCTGGAATTGAAATAATTCTTCAGTGACCAGCATCCCATCACTAATTACCCTTTATTTACAAATTATTACCTTTGATAATAGCACTGCCTCTCACTGAGTCAGGAATTCAGGGCATCAATATCCCTGATACTTATCCTTTTATGTGTCAGCCAGGGCTCCCTGATTGAAACACATTAACACCCTCAATCAGGGAACTTATAGACTATGACCACATTATAATAACTGTAGGTACATTTGAGAGCACTTGAGAGTTGAGAAAACAAGACCTGGCGGAAACAAGTCTCTTTAGTTTGCTTGCTGAAGGACATTTGTGGTGCAATTGGGTTTTCACAACATTCCATGACTTTCACAGCGACTCTTTTAGACTTATAGATGTAACTTTATACAGTCCATGGCAGTGTGTGAGTTCATGACGGCTGGTTTAAAAAAAGACATCATAACCATGAGGTTTCTGTCCCCTTATGTGCCTATTATTGTGGAAGTTAGATATAAATGTAGACCAAAAACAAAATCCTGTTGGTTAGGCGCCAAACAAGAGCATGTGGGGAGCATAATAGTGTGATGCTAACAAGGGAATGGAATTTAAAACTGGAACCGAATTTCATCTAACTTGGATAGGAAGAGACCTCACTTCAGCTTGAGTTCAGAAAAGAACTACAGGAACTACAGGGCAGTTAAACTAACAGTGAACAAACTTTTAGAAACAATTATGGAGGAAAAATCAACAGAAATTTGTGTTAATTAAAAATAGCTAGCACAGATTTGTAAGCAGCAGATCATGACTCATTAATCTAAATGGATTTTGATGCAGTTACAGAGAAAGTCGATATAGGGGGTGTGCTGGATGTTGTCAATGTGGAATTCAGATAGTGTCCAACAAAGTACTACGTAAAAGATTGCTGAACAAAATTGTTGTTCATGAAATAGAAAGGTGAGTATCCAACTGAATTTTAAAAATAGGCTCAAGGACTAAAAAGAGTATATTACAGTAAATGGTTAATTTTCAGATTAGAGGATAGTGGACAGTGGATTGCTCAATGGAGAGCTGTCAGAAACTCAAAGGGCTACATTTCTTCCTGCTGTGTCAAAAATAAATGATAGGTTAGAAATTACTCCACAAGGATTGTGTGGTAGTCACTCTTACTGATACTGTCATGGACAGTTGGATCTGTAGCCAGCAGACTGGTAAGAATGCAATCAAGTACGTTTTTCCCTTTGTCGGTTCCTTTACCATCTGTCACAGACCCAGTCTAGCACCTATGTTCTTTAACACCCAACCAGGTCGATCAGTAGTACTGCTACCAACCAGTAGTCGTTCTACCAATCAGTAGTACTGCTGCTCTTGGAAGTGGACATTGAAATCCCTCACCCAGAGTACAGTTTGTCCCCTTGCCCTCCTCAGTGTTTCTTCTAAGCATTGTTCAACATGAAGGAGTACTGATTCATCAGCCAAGGGACGACGGTACATGGCAATCAGCAAGCAGTTTCCTTGCCCAAGTTTAACCTGAAGCCATGAGACTTCATGAGGTCTGGAGCCAATTTTAAGTACTTTCAGGGCATCTCCCTCCTGACTGTATACCACTATGCAACCACCTCTGCTGGGTCTATCCTGCAGCTGGGACAGGACATATCCAGGGATGGTGATGGTGGTGTCTGGGACATTGTCTGTAAGGTATGATCCAATGAGTATGACTACGTCAGGCTGTTGCTTGACTAGTCTGTAAGACAGCTCTCCCAATTTTGGCACTAATCCCAAATGTTAGTAAGGAGCTCTTTGCAGAGTCAACAGTGCTGTTTCTGCTTTTGTCTTTTCTGGTGACTCGGTCAATATTAGGTGACTCATTCGGTTTCATTGGGATCAAAATATTATCCCAGCTATCATTGGATCCAAATTGTAACATGCTCATGCACATTGAGTATGTAGTAGTAAATACAATACCCCCAAATTAATCAGGGGAAAGTGAGGACTGCAGGTGCTGGAAATCAGAGCTGAAAATGTGTTGCTGGAAAAGCGCAGCAGGTCAGGCAACATCCAAGGAGCAGGAGAATCGACATTTCGGGCATAAGCCCTTCTTCAGAAAGTAATCAAATATCTATCTCTAACCTCAACATCCATCACGTCCCTCTCCTTGGTGAACACCATTGCAAAGTACCCGTTAAGGATCTCACCCATTTTCTCTGGCTCCACACATAAAGTTCCTTCTTTGTCCTTGAATGAGCCAATCCTTTCTCTAGTTACCCTCTTGCTTATTGTATATGAATAAAAGGCTTTGGGATTTTCCTTAACCATGTTTACTACAGTTATCTTACAATCCCTTTTTAGCCCTCTTAATTCCTAATTTCAGATTAGGCCTACATTCTGATATTCTTCCAAAGTTCATCTGTCTTCAGTCACCTAGACCGTATGCTTCCTGTTTCCTCTGAGCTAATCTCACAATTTCATCTGTCATCCACGGTTCTTTAATCATGCTATTTCTATCCCTCATTTTCACAGGAACATATCACCCCTGAACACTAAATCAACCTCTCTTTAAAAGCCTCCCATATATCACACTATAAGCAATTGAGTTGTAGCTTTTAGTCCTGTTTTCAGGCTAATGTGCTTCAATCTTCTTTGATCTACCTCCAAATCTATGTAGAGTCCTGAAAAGGCCTTCAGTACACCCTCACAGAAACTTAAAATAGTTACTGCTTAGAAGGAGGACATTCAGCCCCATTATGTTTATTCTGGCTCTCTGAAGGAGCAACTCACCTCACTTTCTTCCTGTAACCCTGCCCACTCTACCTTTGCAGATCATCCCGTTTCCTCTTGAAAGTCTCCATTGACCCCATCTTCACCACACACTTGAGAAGCACATTCCAGATCTCATCAAATTATTGTGTGAAAAGGTTCCTCCTCATATCTTCTTAGCTTCTAAATGCCATTTATTCCTTATTTATACCGTATTCATGACTTTGTCTACCCCCTCCACTCGGGTCCAGATTGTATCATCTAAGCATCTTGTGAATTGCTTTTTGAAATTCCTTCATAGAATGTGAGCATTGCTGGCATAGACAAAGTTTGTTGCCATCCTTAATTGCTGTTGAGAAGGCCGTGGTGACCTCCTTCCTTGAATATCTTACAGTCTGTGTGGTATATGTGTACCCACAATGCCATTAGGAGAAACAGCTCACCATTTGAGGGGACGGTGGGGCATTGGAGGACAGTTGGAATTCAGTGATAGTAATGTCATTGAATGTCATTGGGAGCAGGTTAGATTCCCTCTTATGGAGTGATGTTGCCTATCAGGTGTGGTGTGTGCTATTTGCCATAGAATTTCTGTTACTGGAGGTGGAGCTTGTTTTAGTCTTTTAGATGTTATTCTGGCACTTTCCACCTTGTCCTGCAAAGATATACTATAGGGAAGTTATTTGGGTAAGTCCACAGCTGTGGTTATTGTTCGACAATTTGAACCTTCAGTCGATATTATCTCAGGTGCAGTGACGCTGGTCATTCCCATCAGTGACACTAGGTCTCTTTCATGCCTGTCAATTTGTTGCTTCAGCATGTAACAGTGAAAGGAACTAATAAACCTTTCACAATGTCACTGTCTTAAAAGGCTTTACAGTCAATGAAGTGCTTTGGGAGTATAGTGATTGTTGCCATGCAGGAAATACAGACATTAGTTTGCCCCAATCCGCCAAATGAACATGGCTGTTCTGGTGAATTTGTTTGAGGGATAAAGATTGGCCAGTACACCAGGAAGACCTCCCCTATTGTCCTTATAACTCATTCTGGTGAATGCAAAAGAAGCCACAATCAGGACAGAATAGATTTCGGTTTAACTTCTTGTCATTTTGTTTGACCTGAACAGGCTGGGGCTGTTTTCCCTGAAGCGTCGGAGGCTGAGGGGTGACCTTATAGAGGTTTACAAAATTATGAGGGGCATGGATAGAATCAATAGATAAAGTCTTTTCCCTGAGGTGAGGGAGTCCAGAACTAGAGGGTATAGGTTTAGGGTGAGAGGGGAAAGATATAAAAGAGACCTAAGGGGCAACTTTTTCCCGCAGAGGTTGGTATGTGTATGGGATGAGCTGCCAGAGGAAGTGGTGGAGGCTGGTACAATTGCAATGTTTAAAAGGCATTTGGCTAGGTATATGAAAAGAAAGAGTTGGAGGGATATGGGCCACGTGCTGGCAGGTGGGACTGGATTAGGTCGGCATGGATGAGTTGGACCGAAGGGTCTGTTTCCGTGCTGTACATCTCTATGACTCTATGTGGATTTACCTTTAAACAGCTGCTCCCAATCTATATTCCCCAGCTCCTGCTGAATTTTGATATAGTTGGTCTTCCCCAAATTTAGCATTCTTCCTTTAGGACCACTCTCGTCTTTGTCCATAAGTATTCTAAAACTTATGGAATTGTGATCAGTATTCCCAAAGTAATCCCCTACTGAAACCTCAACCACCTGGCTGGGCTCATTCCCCGACACCAGGTCCAGTATGGCCCCTTCCCAAGTTGGACTATTTACATATTGCTCTAGAAAACCCTCCTGGATGCTCCTTACAAATTCTGCTCCATTTAGACCTCTAACACTAAGTGAATCCCAGTCAATGTTGGGAAAATTAAAATCTCCAATCACCACCATCCTGTTGCTTCTACATCTTTCCATAATCTGTTTACATATTTGTACCTTTATCTCACGCTTGCTGTTGGGATGCCTGTAGTTCAGCCCCAACATTGTTACCATGCCCTTCCTATTTCTGAGCTCTGCCCATATTGCCTCACTGCTTGAGTCCTCTATAGTGCCCTCCTTCAGCACAGCTATGATATACTCTTTGACTAGTAATGCAACTCCTCCACCCCTTTTACCTCCCTCTCTATCCCACCTGAATCATCGATATCCTGGGATATTTAGTTGCCAATTATGCCCTTCCCTCAACCAAGTCTCAGTAAGAGCAATAACATCATACTCCCAGGTAATGATCCAAGCCCTAAGTGCATCCCTCTTATCTACTACACTTAACGCATTAAAACAAATGCATCTCAGACACCAGTCCCTTCGTGTTTATCATCTACTCCCTGCCTACTATTCCCCCTTAGTCACTCTGACTTCATGATCTAGTTCCTTACAGGCTTTAGTTACTATCTCCTTCCTGTCCACTAATCTCCTTGTTTGGTTCCCGTCCCCCTGCCACATTAGTTTAAACCCTCCCCAACAGCGTTTGCAAAAGCACATTGATTCTAGTCCAGCCCAGGTGGAGACTGTCCAATTTGTAATAGACCCACTTCCCCTATGTCCCAAAAATCTGAGTCCCTCCCTTCTGCACCATCTCTCAAGCCAACCATTCATTCTGCCTATTCTTTCATTTCTACTCTGACTAGCGTGCGGCACTGGTAGCAATCCTGAGATTGCTACCTCTGAGGTCCTACTTTTTAACTTGGCTCCTAACTCCCTAAAGTTTGCTTGTAGGACCTCATCCCATTTTTTTTACCTCTGTCTTTGGTGCCTATATGCAACATGACAACTGGCTGTTCACCCTCCCCTTGAGAATGTTCTGCAATGGGTTTGTGGTCACCATTAGGCACTGATTTCAGACTTTTATTGAATCCAAGTTCCATCATTTGCAGCATTTGAATTTAGTTCCTCAGAACATTAGTTTAATCTCGACATCAATAGTCTAGCAATAATACCACTAAGCCATTACCTCCCCCAAAAACTGTATTGATACTGCTGTTAAACTCTGTCTTTGTTTTGCTGGAGTAAAAGCAATGGCAGGCGAAGAGTAGTTTTAAAATAATAGGCAAAAGAACCAAAGGTGACTTGAAAATCAATTTATACACTGGATATTATGATCTGAAATATCTTCTCTGCACCTCCCCCAAACCATCATAACCCCCACCCTGTGATCTTAATCCCTTGTAGATTCAGGTTGTTGAAGAGAAGGCAGTTTGTGCTACTATTAATTTTGCTCCCATTGCTAGTCTTGACAGCAGTGATGGTTATGTGTACACTTGCTCAGGAACTAAGCTCTTTCTCTGATGCAAGTGAGAAATGGATTTTTCAATAAACACCCAGAAAACTAAAGTCCTCTTCCAAGCGATTCCTAGCACCTAACACTGTCAATTAATATTAATGAAAATATTCTGGAAAAAGTATTTTATTGAACATAGTTATGGAGCCTTCTCTTGACAATGGTAGACATAGACAACAAAATTCAGTTGTGTCTCCATGTGGCAGTTCAGTCTTCAGCTGACTGAGTGTTTGAGGACCAGAATCACGATGAAGATGATGATTTACCAGGGAGCAGTGTTGACCATGATCCTATACGCTATGGGGATTTGGGCAACTTGCAGCACTGAAAAACATTTGGTGCCTTCATAAGATCATTCTATCCAGTGACAAGGCTGTCAGTCCAACAGCAGTGTCTTCTCCCAGACTTCCTTGTCCAATATTGAGGAACTAATCTCTCTAAACCAGTTCTGATGGCCAGAACATGATGTGTGTCTGATACCAGACTCCCAAATTAATTGTTCTATCCTGAGCTCAGTCACAGCAGGAAACTTCCAGGAGGTCAATAGAAATTGTAGAGATGTCCTGAAAATGTCCCTGAAGAGACTAAACGTACTCACCAACTCATGGAAATTGCTGAATTCTGTCTGATTAAAATTAAGAAGGTTCATTTGTAAAGGCACTGAACTTATTGAGAGACTTTGCTGAGGACATTCAGAGGGAAATTGAGGTTTAGAGAAAGTGCACAAATCTCCAAGTAACTCACCAATTCTTTAGCCACAATCTGCACCACATATTGCAGAATCTGCAGATTATTCATTTGATGTATCAGCCATCTCAGAACCCAAGCGAATTATCCTCAACTTCCTAAGAATGACAGAATCAATCTTTCCTCTTGAACTGCAGCAGATGTCAAGGCACAGCTACATAAGATGCCACTTGCCACTATGAAATCTGGCAGGAGGGAAGTCAGAGAAAACCTACAGTGTGTATTCAGTCCATCATGTCCACACTGATCCTCCAAAGAGCAACCCAATCACACCCACACCCCTTACCCTATACCTGCAATCATGCATTTCCAATGGCCAATCCATACAACCTGCACATCTTTGGACTGTGAGAGGAAACCCAAGCACATGGAAGAAATGCATGCAGAAATGGGGAGAATGTGCAAACTCCGCACAGATTGTCACCCAAGGATAGAATTGAACCCAGGTCCCTGATGTTGTGAGGTAGCAGTGTCAACCACTGAGCCACTGTGCCACCCAAGTGTAGCTGAAGGTGTGTGCAGTGCTAGAGAGGTGAAATACTTTCCAAGCAATGACGTGGAAAATTCAGGCCAATGGCTTCTGTGTTCTTAAATAATGAGGATATGATTCGGACTACAACTGTTTTATAAGCTTCTTAAATATTCATGCTGAATTAACTGGATTTTTCATTAAACCACGATAAATTTTCATCACTGGGTTTTCAAAAGCATTTTAAGTGAGGGTTGTGTCACAATATAATCCAGACACACTCAAAGCAAAAAGCTATATAGACAGGTCCCTTGATAGTCTCATTAGCGCTACAACACTTATAAAGTCCTCAGTTGTCAGTGATGAAAGTTTTATTACTCAAGGCAAACTTAATAAGCTAATTATCTAAATAAATCTGTATGATATAAACAATCTAACAAGCAAAAGCAATTTACACAATCTCCTTATTCTGAGAACCTATGCAATAAACAAACTAGATGAGTCTAACCCCCTGTTATATCTGATTTGGGTTCTCTGCACTGGAGTGCAATATTGGTGGTGTAACTGTATGTTTAGACTACTACTTAATCTTTTCTTTCTTCCTCCAATCCTCAATTCTCATCAAAGTAACAGAATTGTAGTTACTATGTTGCTGCAGAAATTGATTATGGGGACCCCATTTGATGACCTCAGGGAGTCTGCAAGGTCAAATTATATCATATGTTCCAGGCCTCAGAGATCCAGTATCCAATTGTTTTTATTTGGAATGGAGGCAATTTTCTTGCATTGTAGGGACTTTTAAATTCTAACATGAGAAAAAAATTCATTTTGGTTTTATTTTGAGCCTCCAGCAGACTACCTTAAAATGCATTTCTACTAGTTTTCATTTCACTTCTGAAGTCTGGTTTATGAGTCTACTGCCAGGCTACGAAGAGTTGGACAGCAATTATAAATAATAGCTTCCTCAACGGATCCTCAAGGGGGCATCAAGAAACTGAAAAAAAACAGCCCTGTTTCATCACATCAAGAGCTGAATTTTGTCAGCATAGAGGGATTCTAATGCCAGGTGAGGAATCTGTGGGTGACCCCATCTAGGGTTGTTTCAGTGCTCAGGCAACTAACTAACTGATATCAGGCTCCCAGGCATTTTAAAACATGAGAGTTGCTGGCTGATTAGAGAGTTGAGAGCTCTCCCGTCTCTGTAATGCCATACTGATTGGTATCCATTGCTGGGATTGCAAAAAATGGATACCTACCTCCTCTGAAGGAGGAGTCATCCACATCAATCAGCCTGGCCCCAGTGAAGGATAGGAGCTTGGTGAGGACATGAGCATGTTTCTGCAGGAGGACAGCCCTTGCCAGTCATTGGGACTGTCCAAATGCCACAAGTGCTCGATCAGGTTGACCTTACAGAGCCTGTAAAGAGGCCAACATGTTTCAGAGTGGTCACCCCTTGTACTGGGTGGTACTCCTCATTGCAAAAGGTAGCAGTAAGAGGACCTCAAGTGGCCTCGAGACAGGAAAGTTGTCCTCAAGCATCCTCACGGCTAATAAAATTCTAAAGTTTCAGGGAGGCGACTGACGTTCCAACCCCAACCATCACTCACCATTTCAAAGCACTACCTTACCTCCCAGGCCATCCTCAGAGAGTGAATGAAATCCAGCCCTGTTCATCTGATTCCTTTAAAGAGTAGCATTCCTTAGATTCCTGAGTGAAACTTATAAACAGAAAACTCAAAAATACTGAGCAGAAACATTGATTTAGAGAACAAACAAAATAACAATTTGGCATTGACACTACAAAAGGAGGAAAAAAATCAGAATACAAAAATGTAATAGAGGTAATGAAAAGGTAACAATATTAGAAGGATTATGGTCTACTTAAAAGTAAAACAGAAAACGGATGGACAGCTGAATCTAATATACATGACAGTACAAGTTATACTTTATTATCAAAACCAAAGTTCAGAAAAAAGTTGGACAGTACATAAGAAATGGTTTTGAAGGGATGTAAGATTTCAGAGAACTGCATTGGGTTCATATGAGATACAGTGCACTGGAGCATACTACAGACAGGACTTTCTACTTTAACTGAAACCTGATGCTGTATGGTCTTGCAGTGATTTTTAAAAATCTCCATCCGAGGTTAATTTATGCAAATTATGGTCACCTTCCTCAGTATAAATTAGCCAATAATCTCAAGCCTATACGTGTTCTTAAAAACAAATATATAGAATGCTGGAGAAACTCAGCAGGACTGGCAGCATTGTCAGTACTGAAGAAGAGTCATATTAGAGTCCAAAGTTAACTCTGTTTCTCTCACTCCATAAATATTACCAGACCTGCTGAGTTTCTCCAACATTTTCTGTGCTTATTTCAGATTCTCAGCATCAACTGCATTTTTTCTTTTATATGTACTTCTCAAATGGCTTTTCAAGGAAAACTAATGTAAGCGCATGCAGTCAACCCTTTAAAAATTAAATATCCTCTTCAGAACCATGGCAACACTGGACACCAGGAGTGCATCAACATTTCTTACACCCAGTTGGATCACTACTTCATTTTCATAACAATACGTTTTGGCATATTTTCCTGTATTGAACATCCCTATCAATTCTGGCTAAATAAATGGGCAGGAAATGGAAGAGTTAGTAGAGCAATTCTGAAAGCATTTTATGTCCCAACCGTGTGAATTACGTTAGGGAGTCAATGCGACTCAAGCACAAAATCGCAGCCTACAACTCCAATACAGGGAGAGTATTCAATACCTCCTATTTCAGTCAATGGGATTATGCATGCATGGTTTCGAACTTTAAGATTAATTACCTTACATTGCAAATAAGTCTCCTGACATCATCACATGCAAATTGATAATCCTTTGTAAGAGGTTTCTAGCTACATTGGGGTCAAAAGAACGAAACTCAAGGATTCTTGTTGAGCTTTCTCAATTCAAGGCAACCCCCAACACATTGACCAGAGCATGTGCAGTTAATATAACATGTTGGTGTGTTGTCCCCTATTAGACAAATGACCCTGTTCACTCAATTTTGGACAGGGTCGAGATCTTTGGTCATTGAGATTCTGTTATTCTGCATTGGCACTTATGCAGTCCAATAAAAGTCTTTGCTTTCTGTCTTTCTCTAAGCCTGTACATTTCAGTTTCATGAGTCTCTGAGCATGAGAAAGGTAGCAAAAATCTTATGAATGTAGTAGGTATGAAATGAGTTTAAAAATGGGATTGTGATAATGGAGTTAGATCAGTCTGATTATAAAGCTACAAAGTGAAGACGATGCTACATGACTTCTGTCCCTCATCTGCTATTCAATTCTGAGAGCCATGAAAATAATTGTTAAGAGCCTACCACAGTGCACACTTGTGACTGACAATATCACTACATTCAGCCAGCTATTATAAATTCAGGTGTCCAGATACTTCCAATTGAATTAAACCATGCATGAGGCTATAAACTACATAGTTTAAACTGCTTACCACATTAGAGATGAGACATTTTTATTGGTGCAATGGGTTAATACTGCTGTTAAAAAGACTGACAAGAAATGTCTCAAAACCTCATTAAATGTTTGTCTACTAATATAGGTAATGTCTATTGCTAATGCAAACCACTCAGTTAATGCATTTTGTTATTTTTACAGAAAGTGCCATTCAACAGGAAAGAGCAACTCAGATCAGGTAGTGGCACAACATGCTAGGAATCGTTTGCTGGTTTTGAACATAGTAATAGGCTGGGAATCCATGGAGGGCTTATAATAGATAAAGCATAGGACATAATCATATGGCTGTTTGTTTATTTTCAATTGCATAACTTAATACCAGCATTAAATTTATGTTTCATCACAAGAAAAAACAATTGTTCTGAGTCATGGAAAACAGCATGAAATGTTAGAAATTAATCTGGTTCTGCTTTCAGACCTCTTCATCATCTTCAGGGCTTCTATGCTACCTCTATAGGCAACTTGACACAAGAAAAATAAATTTCAGTCAGGTTCTGAGAGGGGGATTTTATGATATCACGGGTTGTGAAGGGGACTGTGGGGATGGAGGACACATGAAAACATTCCTCCTCCTGGATCATTACTGTCTCATGCATAAGGAACAAATTTTGTAAAGGTTCCTTCACCAGTCATTAGATCCATCAATAGCACACGTAGAGGATTAATGCTATCATGACACTTGAAAATAATCCTCTTGGATTGTTGTCACACTGCTATATTGTTTTGTTTTTTGTTAATTTTTCACCCAAAAAATGGCAACAATGTTTTATCAATTGCTATTCCTCACATTCTGTCTTACCAGTGATATGTCTCCACAATCATCCTCTTCCCTCTTCACAAATGTGCTGAAGTCTCAATGTAGCAGCAAATAAATGCTCAGGAGGGTAAGCGTCTCAAGTTCAGATGGAAATGCTTTGGATTCTTTCTCTGATTGAGATGAGTGACAGGAAGAGCTGGTGGCTGCTTTGACTGCTGCTGCCTTGAGGGAGCTTGACATTGTTGTAGGATCAGGTCACAGTCAAACTGTGCATTAGAGGCAACCATGTGAGCATGAGCAGGTAAACCCCTTTTTCATTGCAGAGCATATGGAAAGCAGGTCTCAGCCATACTTTAAGATCCACCAGCACCACTTGCAAATAGCATTGCTTGCTCTGCAGTTTCCTATTGAATCGCTGCCATCACCAGTGGTAGCTGCAGGCACATAGTTAGCCAGCATGGTCAGAGTACCTCTCATAAATGGTCTTACTGATGATACTGAAATATCGAGGTTCACATTCCATGAAATGATAATGATCAAATTCAATATGTTTTCAGATAAAATCTACACTACTATCATCAGCCACACGTTGAGCTCATAAGCAAATCTTCAAATCTTAACCTACTGAGACCCTGAAATTTTAGACTATCCTTAATTCCCTTATACTATGAAAACTCTAGCCTTGGGATTTCCTTCACAGTGGACTTAACTGGATAGTTTAGACATCCACACATCTCAAATGTAATGCCTTACCTTCGGTATCCTTCAATATCTCTGGAATGTTGTGAGTAAAAAGAAAATGTTCCCAATAACTTCTGTCCTCTACTCCAGTTCATTTTGCAAAAACTGCTGTTCTCTAAAACTGAAGTAATCAGTTCAACTTTGTTTATTGGGTAAGGCTGATCATTCTGTGCTGACTGATAGCTAACGTGGTGATAACAAAATGGTAGATCTTTGTGCACTATCACCTTGGTCATACTATAATCGTGCTTTGTGCTTCTGATAGTGATGCAGTTTGTGCTTATTTCAAATGATCAAAAATCCAGGTGAGCACAAAGCATAACTTTCAGAAAATAAATTTAAATTGTTAAAAAATCATGCACAATGCAACTTTATGATGCATGTCCTTGGCAGGCAAGGCTCTCCTCTGGGAGTGCAAAATCAGAAAATAATTCACTTAATCCCTTTAAAATATGTTTCAATCGAACTTTGGTAAGATTAAAGTGTAGATTTTATGAGTTTGCACTTCTGGCAATAAGCTTAAAATGTAAAAAACCTGTAGGGTGTGCTGATCTCCATGACTGAATTTTTAATACACATCCCAACACACAAATCTCCACATCAAATTTGTAAAGCCTGCCCTTGAAATTAATTAGTATGGTATAACAATAAAACATATACCCATGCTGGAATTTGATGTCAGGCTTCATCATGTATTATGTAGCAAATAGCATGATTTGCTTTATACAGCTGCTACTAATTGTTGCCTACTCTCAGACAATCAATTCTGCCTACATTTCAATGGTGAACTTTCCTTAAAAAATGTTTAAAGTCACTTTGGAACACATCAAGGTCATGGAAGAAGCTGTATTAATGCTGGTTCGTCATTCTCTCTCATCTTTAGAAAGAAGGTGGTAGGGGATAGATATTAATTTAGAGAACGAGAAGTGCACTTATGACCAGGTAGCAAATACAGTTGTGATCTAAACTGAACAGGACAGTCAAAAAGGAGGTGATAAAGTAAATAAAAGAAGCAAAGACAAATTATGAGAAAAGACAGGCAATCATCATAATCCAACATCTTAAAAAGGTACTAAAAGGAGTAGTAGAGTATATTAGGAACAAAAAGAGAATTAACACGTAGACACAAGTGGTAAGGCTGAGGTGTTAAACTAATGTCAAAAACTGTGGTGCTGGAAAAGCGCAGCTGGTCAGGCAGCATCTGAGGAGCAGGAGAGTCGACGTTTCGAGCAAATGCTCTCTATCAGGAATGTGGAGGGGCCCAAGGGGGCTGAGAGATAAATGGGAGGGGGCTAGGGCTGTGGTGGAAAGGTGTTAAATTTTAATGCTTTGCTTCAGTCTTTACCAATGAGACAGATGCTATACAGGCCATGGTACAAAGGAGGAAACTTAGTCTCTAGAAGGATTTAAAATTGATAAAGAAGTTGTATTGGTTAGGTGGTCAATACTTAATCATGATAAGGCTTTAAGACTGGATGAGATGCATCAAAAGTTATTTAAGGAAATGAAGGTGGAAAGTGCAGAGGCAGTGGCAATTGTCTTTCAATCTTTCCTGCATTTGAGCATGGTGCAGGAGCATTAGAAAACTGTAAACATTATGCCCTTGTTCCAAAAAGATTGTAAAGAATGACTCAGCGATACCTTTGGTGCCAGGAAACTTCTAGAAACAATAATTTGAGATAAAGTGAGTAGTCATACGGACAAATATGAATAGATTCAGAAAGGTCAACATGAATTTGTTTGGGGAAAATCACGTCCAACTAACTTTTTAGAGGAGATAACAGAGGAGGTTGTCGAAGGAAATGCTATAGATGGCATGTATGTGGACTTCCCAAAGATGTTAAACTCAGAGCCACACAACTGTGGGCGGCACGGTGGTTAGCACTGCTGCCTCACAGCGCCTGAGACCCGGGTTCAATTCCCGCCTCAGACGACTGACTGTGTGGAGTTTGCACATTCTCCCCGTGTCTGCGTGGATTTCCTCCGGGTGCTCCCACAGTCCAAAGATGTGCAGGTCAAGGTGAATTGGCCATGCTAAATTGCCTGTAGTGTTAGGTAAGGGGTAAATGTAGGAGTACGGGTGGGTTGCGCTTCAGCGGGTCGGTGTGGACTTGTTGGGCCGAAGGGCCTGTTTCCACACAGTAATGTAATCTAATCTAATCTGTAAAATAATCTAATCTGTTTGTGAGGAAAGTTATAAGCCACAAAATAAATACAACAGTAGCAACATTGATACAAAATTAAGTGAGGGAGAAGAACCAGGAAATAATGGTTAATAGATAGAAGTTGTCCCATTTTCCCATTGGGCAAACGCAGCATGGGTTCATGAAAGGCAGGTCATATTTAACTAATTTACTTTGTTACAATTTGGGTAATGGGGAACTGGTGATGTGATGCATTTGGATTTCCAGAAAGTATTTGATAAAGTGCCACACAAAAGGCTGCTGTGTAAGATAAAAGTGCACAGTATTATGGCAAATGTGTTAGCATGGATGGAGGATTGGTTAACTAACATAAAGCAAAGGGTGGGGATAAATTAGTATTTTTCTAGTTGACGATCAGTGGTTGGTGATGTTCTTTAGGGTTGGAACCACAATTGTTTACAATTTACATAAATGATTTAGAATTGTGTCAACGTTTGCAGATGACACTAAGGTGAGCGGTAGAGCAAAGTGTGCAGAGGACACTGAGAGTCTGCAGAGGGATAATTGTGTCAAAGTTTGCAGATGACACTAAGGTGAGCGGTAGAGCAAAGTGCAGAGGACACTGAGAGTCTGCAGAGGGATGCAGATAGGTTAAGTGAGTGAGCAAGCATCTGGCAGAGGGGGTACAATGTTGGTAAATGTGAGGTCATCTATTTTGGTAGGTGAAAAATTGCAGCATGCTGTTGAGCAGAGGGACTTGGGTGCCCTTGTGTATGAATCACAAAAAGTTGGGGTTTGCAAGTGCAGCAGGTAATTAAGAAGGCAAATGGATTATTGTCATTCATTGCTAGAGAGCTGGAGTTTAAAAATAGGGAAATTATGCTGCAACTGTATAGGGTGTTGGTGAGTTCACACCTAGAGTACTTTGTACAGTTTGGCCTCCTTACATGAGAAAAGATGTACTGATACTGGAGGGGATGCAGACTGGGCTCACTAGGTTGATTCCAGAATTGAGGGGGTTTGCTTATGAGGAGAGATTGAGTAGACTGGGATTTTACTCATTGGAATTTAGAAGAATGAGGGCTGGGATCTTACAGAAACATATAAAAATTATGAAGGATAAGATAGAAGTGGACATGTTGTTTCCACTGGCAGGTGAAACTAGAACTAGGGGGTAGAGGCTCAAAATAAGGGGGAGCAGATTTACGACTGAGTTGAAGAGAAACTTCTTCACCCAGAGGGTTGTGAATCGGTGGAATTCCCTGTCCAATGAAACTGTTCATTTGCCTTTTTAATTACCTGCTGCACTTGCAAACCCCAACTGTTTGTGATTCATACACAAGGGTCCCTCTGCTCAACAGCATGTGCAATTTTGAGGCTTCCTTGTTGAATTTTTTAAGGGAAAGATAGATAAATATTTGAACAACATAGGAATTAAGGCTTATGGCAGACCAGGCTCAGCAAGCCAGATGGCCTACTCCTCCTCCTATTTGTTATGTTGTTGTGTTCTGACAGGTAGTTTTTATGCTGGAGGAAGATCTGTGGGTGAGTTCCCCACAGATCAGTATTGGAAGCCTATCTTTTCCTGATTTGTATAAATGACCTAGCCGTTGATGTGTAAGGGGGCAATTTTGGAGATCACAGGTGACAAAACAAATTGAGGGAATTGTAAACTGTCAGTAGCACAGTACAGAACTTCAAAAAGATATTAGCACATTATTGGAGTGTACCGATAGGTGGCAGATAAAGTTCAATGTGGAGAACTGTAGGGTGATGCACTTTGATACAAAGAACATGGAGAGACAGTATGAAATAAATAACACTATTCTAAATGGTATGCAGGAACAAAAGGTTTGTGTGTATATGTGCACAAATCATTAAAGATGGCTGGATAGGTAGAAAAATCTATTACTAAGTTGTACAATATTCTAGGTTCCACAAATGTAGGCATAAAATACATAAGCAAGGGACGTTATGGTGAACTTATGTAAGACATCGCCCTTAGCTGGAGTATCATGTCCATTTCTTAGCCCCATGTGTTAGGAAGTATGTCAGTGTATTGGAAAGAATGCAGAAGAGGCTTTCGAGAAAACTTCCAGGGATGAGACCTGTCAGTTATGAGAATAGAGTGGAGAGATTGATACAGTTTTCCCTGGAGAGGAGAAGGCCAAGAGTAGGTTTCATTAAAGTTGTCAAACGTGACAGGTCTGTTGAGAGTAGATAGTGAGAAACTGTTCCTGCTGATAAACAGATTGAGAAACAAAGGGCACTCCTTTAAAGTTTTCCACAAAAGAAGCAAATGTGAGGTGAGAAAAGTCTTTTTTTTTGGGTATGGAATTCATTGCGTGGATACATGGTGGAGCTCAATTGAGGCATTCAAAAGGCCATTGATGTTTATCTAAACAGAAACAATGCACAGGGCTACTGAGAAATGGCAGAAGATTTGCACGAACTGAAAATGCTCAGCAAGTTAGTGTAGAAATGATGGGCTAAATGGCCTCCTACTGCATGTAACTCAACTAACATTCTTTGTTTTGTAAATTGTGGTGAGTCTGCATCATGTGTGTCCTGTGAAATGGATTTTATCCTTCAACAGAGAATGATATGGGGCATATGTGGGATATCCTGGGCTTCAGGAGTTTAGCTGGAATTAGGTCCTTGCTTATTTTTCCCCTATTTGTTAAGGAATCAATGGCTTTTCTGAGCATAACTGATCTACCTCAGCCATGATTGTAAACGGAGGGGCAAATACAGACTTGGAAACATATGTTGTAGGAGGGCAGCTGACAGAAGGATTCAACCCAGCAGGGTTTCTATTTACTTGCATCAATTAGGACTTGGGTGTAGAAATCTGATCTGCCTGAAGCTGCCAACTGATTAGAGGAGGCCAGGGCTGCTAATGAGATACTGCCTCTTGAGCTGCCAGATTAGATTAGATTAGATTACATTACATTACAGTGTGGAAACAGGCCCTTCGGCCCAACAAGTCCACACCGAACCGCCGAAGCGCAACCCACCCATACCCCTACATTTACCCCTTACTGAACACTACGGGCAATTTAGCATGGCCAATTCACCTGACCTGCACATCTTTGGACTGTGGGAGGAAACTGGAGCACCCGGAGGAAACCCACGCAGACACGGGGAGAACATGCAAACTCCACACAGTCAGTCGTCTGAGGCGGGAATTGAACCCGGGTCTCCGGCGCTGTGAGGCAGCAGTGCTAACCACTGTGCCACCGTGCCGCCCACAAATGTAGGGTATTTAACCATCTGCTGAATGTAGGGAGGCAACCTTGGTGAATGTAAGTCTAAGTCTTCTTCACGTAGGTTCTTGTTGTCACAGCTATTTTGGATTTCTTGACACATGGGTTCTTCAAACATTGAAACTTTATTGCTGGAACAGCACAGCAGGTCAGGCAGCATCCAGGGAACAGGAGATTCGACGTTTCGGGCACAGGCCCTTCTTCAGGAATGAGCAGAGAGTGTTCAGCAGGAGAAGATAAAAGGTAGGGAGGAGGGACTTGGAGGAGGGGCGTTGGAAATGTGATAGGTGGAAAGAGGTCAAGGTGAGGGTGATAGGTGGGAGTAGGATGGAGGCGGAGAGGTCAAGAAGAAGACATTTCCAACTCCCCTCCTCCAAGTCCCTCCTCCCTACCTTTTATCTTCTCCTGCTGAACCAGGCCCTTCTTCTCCTGAAGAAGGGCCTGTGCCCGAAACGTCGAATCTCCTGTTCCCTGGATGCTGCCTGACCTGCTGTGCTGTTCCAGCAATAAAGTTTCAACTTTGATCTCCAGCATCTGCAGACCTCACTTTCTCCCCTTCTTCAAACATTCCCAGGACTTGATCAGGTGTACTATAGAACTCTGTGGGAAGCTAGAGAAGTGATTTCTGGGTCCCTTGCTGAGATACTTATATCATTGATAACTACAGGTGAGGTTCCAAAACACTGGGGGTGCTATTTAAGAAAAGTGGTAAGGACAAGCCAGCAACTATAGATCAGTGAACCTGACATTGGTAGTGGGCAAGTTGTTGGAGAGGATCCTGAAGGACAGGAATTAGTGACCAATGGTGTGCCAAACGGATTGGTGCTGGGTCAATTACTTTTTGTCATTTATATAAGTAATTTGGATGTGAACATAGGAGATATGGTTAGTAAGTTTGCAAATGACACCAAAGTTGGAGATGTTGTGGACAACAAAGAAGTTTAACTCAATGGGATCTTGATCAGATGGGCCAATGGGCAAAGGAGTGGCAGATGGAGTTTAATTTAGATAAACGTGAGATGTTGTGAGTTTTGAGAAGATTTGTAGCTCAGGTTGAGGTTCTGGATGGAGGTTTGCTTGCTGACTTTCCAGCTCAGTGAGCAAACCTACATCCAGTGAGATGTTGCTTTATGGTAAGGCAAATTAGGGCAGGACTTATACACATAATAGTTAAGGTCCTGGCGAGTGTTGTTGAACAAAGAGACTTTGGAGTGCAGGTTCATAGTTCCTTTAAAGTGGAGACAGGATAGTGAAGAAGGTGTTTGGTATATTTGCCTTTATTGGTCAGTGCATTGACTATAGGAGTTAGAAAGTCATGTTACAGCTGTATGGGACATTGGTTAGGCCACTTTTGGAATACTGCATGCAATTCTGATCTCCCTGCTAACAAGAAGGATGTTGTGAAACTTGGAAAGGTTCAGAAAAGATTTATAAGGATGTTGCCAGGCCTGGAGGGTTTGAGCTACAAAGAGAGACTGAATAGGCTACGGTTATTTTCCCATGGAGCTTTGGAGGCTGAAGGGTAACCTTACAGAGGTTTGTAAAATCATGAGGGACATGGGTAGTATGAAATGCCAAGGACTTTCCCCCGGGGTTGGGGGAGTCCAAAACTAGAGGCCATAGTTTTAAGGTGAGAGAGAAAGATTAAAAAGGGATGTAAACGACAATCATTTCACGCACAGAGTGATGCATATATAGAATGAGATGTAAGAGGAAGTGGTGGAGGCTGGTATAATTACAACATTTAAAAGGCATTTGGATGGGAATATGAATAGGAAGGATTTAGAGGGATATAGGCCAAATACTGGCAAATAGGACTAGATTTATTTAGGATATCTGGTCAGCATGGACAAGATGGACCGAAAGGTCTGTTTCCATGCTGTACAACTCTATGATCCTATGACTTTATCTATTTGCACAATGTCTCATGCCTTATTTCCTTACACACTGAAAGCACCATCTATTGCCACATTCCCACGACAGTGTCCTTTTTATAGACATGATGTGGAGGTGCCAGTGTTGGAATGGGGTGTACAAAGTTTAAAATCACACAACACCAGGTTATAGTCCAACGGGTTTATATGGAAGTACTAGTTTTCAGAGCTCTGCTCCTTCATTAGGTAGCTGTGGAGCAGGATCATAAGACACAAAATTTATAGCAAAAGATCACAGTGTCATGCATGCAAGATGTTTTTTAGATTAGATTAGATTACTTACAGTGTGGAATCAGGCCCTTTGGCCTAACAAGTCCACACCGACCCTCCGAAGAGCAACCCACCCAAGCCCATTCTCCTACATTTACCCCTTCACCTAACACTACGGACAATTTAGCGTGGCCAATTCACCTAACCTGCACAACTTTGGATTGTGGGAGGAAACTGGAGCAACCAGAAAAAGCCCACGCAGACACGGGGAGAATGTGCAAACTCCACACAGATAGTTGCCTGAGGTGGGAATTGAACCCAGGTCTCTGGCGCTGTGAGGCAGCAGTGCTACTAGGCAGCAGGACCACGAGAAGCAACCTAGATTGCTGTTAATTCTTTCATCTTTCAGAATGGGTTGCAGGTTTCGGTTCATTAGTATGTAAATTCCAGAACTTCTTTCAAATCACATTCTTGAAATACTGAAGGTTTTATAAAAAATGGTGACCTCTAAGCTCAGACAATGCATTAAAGGTGTGAGGTTAGGGTCTGTCTGTATCCCAATCTTAAGTCAGACTGGTTCTATTTCCAAAGTAGGAATTTATAAAATGTTACATGGATTGACTGTCTGCGCTGACTGTCTGCAGATTATGTGCTTTTTGCACAAAATAGAATGTATCTAAAATTACAATTCTGTAAATGTAAATTCACCCCATAGACTTATATGTGTGTGTGCATGCATTTGAGGGAGAGAGGGAGAGAAAGAGAGTGTGCATGTGTGTGTGTGCACTCACGCTCACACACACACTTACACACACACACACACACACTCTCTCTCTCTCTCTCTCCCCCCTCACATGCATACACACACAAAGTCGATGGGGTGAATTTGCATTGTGGATACAATCTATTTTGTTCAAAGAGCACACAATCTGCAGTCAGTCAATGCAGACGGTCAATCCATGTAACATTTTATAAATTCCTACTTTGGAAATAGAACCAATCTGAATCAAGATTGGGATATAGACGGACTCTAAGCTGAGATGTCACCTTTTTTTGTAAAAGCTTTGGTTATCTCAAGAATGTGATTTGAAAGAAGTTCTGGGATTTACATATTAATGAACCAAAGTCTGAAACCCATTCTAAAAGATGAATGACTTAACAGCAATCTAGATTTCTTCAATATATTGTCACAGTTGCATGCATGACACTGTGACCTTCTGCTATAAATTCTGTGTCTTATGATCCTGCTCCACAGTTACGTGATGAAGGAACAGCATTCCAAAAGCTAGTACTTCTGAATAAACCTGTTAGACTATCATCTGGTGTTGTGTGATTTTTAAACTTCTCTATAGAAGAGCAGAATTGTGTTCCACAATGCCTGCGTGATTAAAAATACATCCCAATATTCAAAAATAAAGGTGACAGAGGGCTTTGCAACAACCACAGGGGCATTTAAATGGGAAATTCTTCACTGTGGTCTTTTAGGCATGACTATTGTGGATCGAGTGTATCCAGAAATGATGGGATTTCCAGGATGACAGATCTACTTCAGACGTGCTCATCATTGTTTAGAGTCATAGAGATGTACAGCATACAAACAGACCCTTTGGTCCAACCTGTCCATGCCGACCAGATATCCCAACCCTATTTAGTCCCACCTGTCAGCACCCGGCCCATATCCCTCCAAACCCTTCCTATTCGTATAACCATCCAAATGCCTCTTAAATGTTGCAATTGTACCAGCCTCCACTACATCATCTGGCAGCTCATTCCATACACGTACCACCCTCTGCGTGAAAAAGTTGCCCCTTAGGTCTCTTTTATATCTTTCTCCTCTCACCCTAAATCTATGCCCTCTAGTTCTGGACTCCCCCACCCCAGAGAAAAGACTTTGTCTATTTATCCTATCCATGCCCCTCATAATTTTGTAAACCTCTATAAGGTCA